>NW_021703776.1:87727885-87966387 GCF_005190385.1 Monodon monoceros
TTTTTTTGCTGTATGCGGGCCTCACTGTTGTGGCCTCTCCCATTGCGGAGCACAGGCTCCGGATGCGCAGGCTCACAGGCCATGGCTCACGGGCCCAGCCGCTCCGCGGCATGTGGGATCTTCCTGGACTGGGGCACGAACCCGTGTCCCCTGCATCGGCAGGCGGACTCTCAACCACTGCGCCACCAGGGAAGCCCCCCCGCTCCCCGAACATTTTAAAGCCACGTGACTGTAGTGATCTGGCTTCGTCAAACCAGACGTAGTGTACCTAATACTGGTATTTCACATGGGCTCATTCACTTTTATAAGTCGCCAGATAATTTGGCTTAAGCTAATTGGCAGAAGCAGTAATATTCCTGATTAAACCTGGTGCAAGTTTGGCACAAAAGAATTTTATAACTCACAGATACTTGGTAAACTAAGGGAGTAACTTATTGGTTATTATGGGAAAACTGCACGTGTTATCAATACTAACTTAAAATCAGTTCAAGAAGTGCAGCAACTATGGGGTCCTCCTTTTCCCGTAAGGTGTATTTAGCAAGTAACTGATGGTAGAAATCAGAAATGTGTAATGCCTGAAGACTGGAGGGCCTGGGAGCTTCATCCAGTCCTATAGCGAGGACCTCTGTCTTGGGGGAAAGGGTGTATAGTACAGGAGGAAGGAGGAGGCCTGGATTTCCAAAGTGATTTTTCTCAAAGGAAACGTTTATTGAGCAGGTACAGTTTACTATATTGTATAAGTTGTTGGGGACTTTAGGAGACGTAAGACATCTCCCCTCCCCTCAAGAGGCTCATTAACTTGTAGAAAGTGACTGATGTGTTCGGACCTTTCTGTGCTTGTCTTCTCAGGGACAAACTACTCATTACCTCCAGAAGAAAGTCCATCAAATATCATTAATAATGCTATGGTCTTAATCACAGTTTCGGCCTCCTTAATAAGACAAGTATGAACGTTTTTTCTCCCTCCCGACACTTAACCAGCACGGTGGTATTGATGGTTAGTGATGAGTGAAGAGACAGACACTAATCTCAATGTGTCTTCTTTCTCTACTTCCTTTTCCTTAGAACAGCACCAGCCTCTTCCTGAAGGGGACTATTTCTTTACAGGAATTTGGTGCCAAGGTATAGAGAAGCCATTGAAGAGAGACACTTAAAAAGGAATCAGAGTAGTGAAAAAAGAGTACTGATTGCCACAAAGAGGACTTACTAAGAACTGCCTTTTTGTGGAGAAAACTTACGATAGAAACACTTGAGAGAAAGGAGGCAACATTAGGTCTCAAGTTCTAGGTGAGATTTTCCCCAAAGAGAAGTCACTGGTGTCACTCTTGTGCATAGGTAGGATGATTTGGATTTCTCCTCCTACTAAAGCGGATCGAGAAATTAAGAATAACATCAAACCCAGTGAGACTAGTCAGTTTGTGAGGATTAGCCTCTGAGGGGCAGCAAAGACAGACTTTTGTTTCTTCCTGTCTTCAGAAAGAGCTGATTGGAGAGACTAGATACAAGGAAGTGAGAACGGTTTTAGGTTTCCTTGAGCTGTGGTGCTAAGGAAGGAGGGCAGAGCAGAAGACACTAACATCCGAGCCTGTGCATTTGGTTGTTGGAGGCTCCCTGCAATTCACTCGAGGTGGTAGCTGGCGGAATCTTCTGCTGGGGGTTTTGCACTCCTGGTGGTTTGCTTGGCCTGTTGGTCAGATTCTGCCGGGTGCTGGCAGCTCCTTTGGTTGGGCCATTTGCCCACTTGTGTTAGGCCTGATCAGTGATGTTACTGACCTTAGCCCAGGCGGGAAAAGTGTCCAGGTGGAAGAGGCTAATTCCCCATGTATTGATGGCCACCATCACTATCACCAGGCCAATGACATTGACCCCCAGACCAGCCTTCACCTGCAGGAGACAAAGCAGCAGGACACACAGACTAGTCACTGTGAGCAGGCAGCAGCACAGATCCCCAGGTGCTCCCCACCTGTGTCCCCTGCCTGAACCTCACCCCCGATGTGATCACAGCCCACCTGCTTGGCCCTGATTTGTTCCAGTCACTGCCTGGGGTGCCCTAGTGGTGCCTTGTAGGGAGCACAGGACTGTTGAGGACAGGAGAGCAGGGAGGACTTGGGGCTGGGAGACGGCCGTTAGAACCTTCTCTGTGTTTGTAGCACTCTCGCTATTACATGGAGGCCTAGAAGCTATGTACTTGGAACAGCAGATCTTGGGATGTTAAGTTACGCTAAAAAAAGGGTTCTGTAGCTACATAATAGGGAATGTGTTCATCAAGATTAAACAGAGCTTGTAAAGCAGGAACCTCTCAGAGCCTTTAATGTGCTGACACATACGACTCATAGGAGAGCCTGTATTCTATGACTGTTACCTTTTTTCCCCCAAGGAACAGCTCATGGAAGTAGTGTACCTTAGGTTCACCTGGGGCAACAGGTCAGCTGCCTTCCCACCAGCCCTTCCACAGGAAGGTTACACAGGTACCCTGGCTGGCACGGGGCCTTTGCTGCTTTCTCCTGAGGGAATGTCACCTCCACAGCTCTGACCCCTTCCATTTCTGTCATGGCATGGACACTACCAGGCGGAAGGGGACGTGAGGGATGGCAGAGCCAGGGCCATTTGGAAAAGTGTACAGTAAGGATGGCTGGCATCCTACCAGGTGATGACCAAGTATACAGCGTGTCACCACAAGTCCACTAGCTGGGACTGAGTTGGGAAAGTTGCAAGGGAAAAATGAATGCCAGGAAATTGTTCTAAGCCAATGACTAGATGTGCCTTTCTGCCTTCTGGCTCAAGGCCTGGACTTATTAATCACCCTGGCCTCCTGGGCCTTTTGGCCTGGAGAACTGACCATGTTTCCTAGCAGATGAGAGGAGGCAGGTTCTAAAGGAGCTAAATTAAGGCCGTTTTAGAGCTGAAAGGGACCACATAGAGCATCTAGTTTGAACCTCCTCACTTAGCAGGTGAGGAAACTGAAGTCTTTAGTCGGTGCCCAGGCTGGGAATAGAACCCAGGACCGGCTCACTGCTCATCATCCAGTGCCTTTAAAAATGACTCTTTCTTCTTAGAGGAAAACATAGGCAGAACACTCTATGACATAAATCACAGCAAGATCCTTTTTGACCCACCTCCTAGAGAAATGGAAATAAAAACAAACATAAACAGATGGGACCTACTGAAACTTAAAAGCTTTTGCACAGCAAAGGAAACTGTAAGCAAGACCAAAAGACAACCCTCAGAATGGGAGAAAATATTTGCAAACGAAGCAACTGACAAAGGATTAATCTCCAAAATATACAAGCAGCTCTTGCAGCTCAATATCAAAAAAACAAACAACCCAATCCAAAAATGGGCAGAAGACCTAAATAGACATTTCTCCAAAGAAGATATACAGATTGCCAACAAACACATGAAAGGATGCTCAACATCACTAATCGTTAGAGAAATGCAAATCAAAACTACAACGAGGGTATCACCTCACAGCAGTCAGAATGGCCATCATCAAAACATCTACAAACCATAGATGCTGGAGAGGGTGTGGAGAAAAGGGAACCCTCTTGCACTGTTAGTGGGAAGGTAAATTGATACAGCCGCTATGGGGAACAGTATGGAGGTTCCTTAAAAAACTAAAAATAGAACTATATGACCCAGCAATCCCACTACTGGGCATATACCCTGAGAAAACCATAATTCAAAAAGAGACATGTACCACAATGTTCACTGAAGCTCTGTTTACAATAGCCAGGACATGGAAGCAACCCTAAGTGTCCATCAACAGATGAATGGATAAAGAAGATGTGGCACATATATACAATGGAATATTACTCAGCCATAAAAAGAAATGAAATTGAGTTATTTGTAGTGAGGTGGATGGACCTAGAGTCTGTCATACAGAGTGAAGTAAGTCAGAAAGAGAAAAATACTGTATGCTAACGCATATATATGGAATCTAAAAAAAAAATGGTTCTGAAGAACCTAGGTGCAGGACAGGAATAAAGACGCAGACAGTAGAGAATGGGCTTGAGGACATGGGGAGGGGAAAGGGTAGGCTGGGATGAAGTAAGAGAGAGGCGTGGACATATATACACTACCAAACGTAAAATAGATAGCTAGTGGGAAGCAGCCGCATAGCACAGGGAGATCAGCTGGGTGCTCTGTGACCACCTAGAGGGGTGGGATAGGGAGGGTAGGAGGGAGGGAGATGCAAGAGGGAAGAGATATGGGAACATATGTATATATGTAAAACTGATTCACTGTTATAAAGCAGAAACTAACACACCATTGTAAAGCAATTATACTCCAATAAAGGTGTTAAAAAAAAAAAGACTGTCTCTGATCACTTGATTCCAGGGTAGAAGGCAGGGGTGATCAGGGGAAGCACATGGCAGAGGGAGCGGGCCAGGGAGAAGCGGCGGGGGTGGTCTTCGTGGGGACAGGGGAGTTGGGGCAGTGCTCAGTAGGGGCAGACAGGGTCGTGTAGTAAGATCTGAGGGGGACAGAGGGGTGGCTGTGACCTCTCTTCCCTGAAGTAATACAGATGACTCAGCTGAGCAGTTTGAAAGTAGAAAGGATCTGAATATCTGCTCCCAGCCTGAAGCTCTTCCTTTTCTTCATTCGATATTTACAGGGCTGCTGAGATCAAGTTTGGATTTGAGTGAAAAGTAAATAGGCCCTCAGCAAGGGTGAAGCGGCCGGGTTTCAGTCAGCCTGGCCCAGTCATCTGTATTAGTTTTGTCCTCCTTTCCCAGCCCCGTCAGCCCTGGGTATTAAAAAGCACAGCAGTGAGCATAGGTTGAGGGGTGGAGAGTGGATGTGCTGCACACTAAAATCAGCGGCAAAATGTACCCTCAGAGCCATCTCTCGTGAGCCTCGCTGAAAACTAAGAAATGAGCTGAGTGCTTCATTTTGTAGGTGCTGCTTCGGGGGTTCCTTGCTTGGGGGAGAGAGTTGAATAGAAGGATCCTGTTCTTATCACCCTAGGTTCATGCAATGTCTCAGACTTAACCTTCTGTGAATAAACCAGCAACTCTGAGTGAATATCCCCACAGTCCAATGAAGAAACTGAGGCAAAGCCTAGAACAAGCTCTTACCTTCTGGAACTGGGTCACATCCCGTGTCTGTCCCAGCTTTTTCTGTCCACATTCCCACTTTCTCCCAGATTAGGATTTTGGGAAGAGCACATTTTTGCTATTCTTGGTGGGCATGGACCATACAGAAACCTCTTACCAGGACCATTCTTTCTGCCACAGCAGACTGAGCTATGACAGGTCAAGGGCACCGCTTACAAAATAATAAACTTGAGGAGAAGGCCGTGGGGCCAGTCAGCCGTGTCCTCATGGCAGGTGGGCTTGGCAGGAAGAGGACACCCACGACTTACCATATCTTTAATCTGGCAGTGCCCATAGCTGAAGACGATGGCGTTAGGGGGGTTTCCCACTGGCAGCATCACTGCAAAGGAGATGCACATGGTGACTGGGATCAGGGTGTAGAGTGGATTTATGTGCAGCGTTTCGGACTAGGAGAAGAGAGAATTCACAGAAGCATTAGCCTTGAGATTAGACTTGCATTTCCTGTGCTTACTCTCATGAATGTGCTTTAAATGATGGCTCAGTGTTGGCTAACCTTGGCTGGACACCATGTGCTGGGGGCAGTTAAATCACACCCTCAAAAGCATGTAGTGCTGGGCTACTTGGACGGGTTCCCGCTGCTCACTCACTTCCCATGGAGACACGGGCTCCAAGTTACTTCCCAGAAGGGATGTTTCATTTCTTGGTGCTGGTCTAAGGAAGTGGTTTTAAAATTTGATTCTTTAGCTGAGAAATTCTTCAAAAACAAATCTCATGAATAAGCTGCTTTGATTGGAGTAGGCATCTCTCGCTCTTGGGGTGCAGAATTAAGCTTTTTTTGTCCTAGGTAAGATAATTGCCTTACATGGGACGTGAGCCCGTGGTCTTACCCTCAATGTTGCCAAGTTTTAACTAAGTGCATTCCCATGCTCGCACAGGCAGGGTGACGGAAGGGAGAAGTTGGAGGGAGTCGTCTGAGCAATGAGCAGAGTGGCTGGGAGGAGTTTGGGGTTAGAAGGAGCAGGAAGACATTATTTTGTTGGCAATGAGAAGGAGCCTTCATTTTACAGGTTCCACCTCACAGAATGGGACAGAGGCAGCATTTTGTTTGGTGCATTACCTGTGGGGCTGCTTAGCCAGGCTGAGATCTGGCAGTTGCTCCCTCCCCTATTCCATTAATAACAAATTGTTCTGAGACCGTGGAATGAGGCTGGCATTGCTCATAATTCTCAGAATCTCCTGGACAGAGAAGTTGGGTGGAGGTGCTGATGACAGAGCTGTGGTTTTGGTCTCTGCAGCCGAGAGTACTTCTGGGAGCATTTTGCCTCCATTTTCTGTAGCTATTTCTCCCGCCCTCCTGTTAGGTCTCATCTTAGGAGAGAAAGGTTGATGATGATGGTGGGGAATTAGAATCCTAGGGTTTTAAGGTTATCTTGTCCACTCTTGTTTCCATTCAGGGCTGCCCCTAAACTAAGCCTAGTCCTTTGGAAAAGGGTTTCTAGAACTCTTGCTGTTATTAATTATCTATTTACTTATCAGTTACTGTTTGAAATGGACTTCATTTATCAAACTATGGCTTGAACACCAATCAGTGAAGGCTGTGGCAATGACCAGAAGAGAGAGTCCAGCCGTGGAACTGCCCCTGGGCCCGGGCCTGCCCCTGTCTGTTCCTGTGGTAGCCGGTCTGGATATCTGGGAACCCTGCTCTACTCACCAGACTGCACAGGATGGGCAGGAAGATGGTGATGGTGGCCGGATTGCTCACAAACTCTGTGACAATGGACACCAGGATGCACGCCAGCAGGGTGACGGCCCACGGTGGGAGGCTACTCAGAGACAACATCTGGTGCCCGATCCACGTGGAAAGGCCGGAGCTCTGCAGGAGACAAGGTGATGCAGTGAGAAGAAAGCGGGAAAGGCCACTCCCAGTGGAATTCTTAGCCTCCAGAAGGCCAGGGATGGTGAGGGGCTGAAAGGGACCACCAGGAGCCATCTAATTTGCTTCCCTGTTTTCAGGCTGACTGGACCCACAGGCATTCCTGATTTTTTATGGTTAGATCACTATGTAGCCCAGCAAATTCTTTTTTTTTTTAAATGATTGTACACCCTTCAGTCTAATTAGGGCCTCCTGGTCAGTCACTGTCACAGGGCATGGAGAGCCTCTACTTGCTGAGATCCTCCTTAGCCCTGATATGACTTGGCAGGGATTGGAGATCTTTGGGGTGATGAGCCCCTCAACTTCAAACTTGTTACTCTTTCTCCAGCCTCTGACAGTCTCATGCTGTGCATTCAATCAACAATGCCCTTTACACAGATTGCCAAGTGTAATCCTTAATCCTGCTTTTGAAATCTATTTCTCTTATCACCCGTGAAATGGGAAAAATTATCAACATGTTTGGATAGTAACCTTTCCTCTGGTTTTGGGGGCCTTGAATCGGCAAGACTGAAAATTAGAAGTTTTACATGAGTAATGAAGGAGAGAGGGATTACAGGTCTATCTCCACGTAGTGGGGAAGGTGCCACATCACTGGCCTAGAAACAGTCATTCAGTCTCAACCTGTGTTAGGTTCAAATCTCATCATGGCTGACATCAGGATCTACCATCTGCCCATGCTTTTTGGCAACACGATATAAAGGCATATTGCCACGCTTGAACATTTTCCATTAGCAACACCTGTACACATCTACTCAAATCAATGAATATTCCCATTTGGAATAATTCATTAGGTTGGAAGATGTTCATCTGCCAATGATGAGGGCTCTCCCCCTCCCCTAAAAATGAAGGGCACAAATGAGTTTATGTTCTTAAAAAACCCCAGGTTGCCATATGCCTTCAACAGCTCTCCCCACCCTCCCTCCTCTCCCTTCTATGGTTGACAAGCTCTGACTTTTCCTATTTACCCTCTAGAATGCAATAAAGAAATGGGCAGTAGGGCAGAAAGCAAGGTGAGACATTTTATGATTCCTCAAGCTGTAAGCCCTACTCATGTTCTACTGTTAAAGACTGCCTTACTACACTGTCAGCAGGCCACCCTTTCTCCTCTTTTCCAAGTTCATCAAAACCTCATTTGATCTCCACAGCACCCTGGCCACTTCCTGACATGCTCATAGACGACTGATGACCAAAGGGCTTCAGAATTCTCTCATGTAGCCATTTTTACCTTGGACCACTTCCCTTTCTTTTTTCTCAACTGACCGAGAGCTATAAATCCAGTATGTGGGGACTACCTCAATTAATGGTGGGTGCAGAGTCTTGAGGCCTACAGGAACTCTGTAATTGTTATCTCTTGTGACACATTAAACTTTGCTCTCTGGACAAAGAGAGGGGAGGGAGAGCAGTTAGCTGAGTGGAAACAGTATGTTTTATAAAGAAATGGATTTTTATTTATCATGTTTTCCACATAGTACTTGTAAGTAAAGTGAAATAACTTAATGGCAATTTTTTTTTCAGAACAACTAGTTGATACTATAATGAAATAAACTGGTAAATTAGACTGCAAAGTTAGGGAAAAAACCACAACAAAGGAAACCTTAATTTTTTAAACCCTTGGTATGAAAACATTTTTTATTGGATTTTCCTCACTAATGTTAAGACTGAAATTATTTGAAATTCAGTAGGAATCACACATATTGTACCTGAATTATATTATTAAAGTAGTAGTCAGTAGGTTCTACAGTTATACCAACTATACATGCACAATTTTGGTTAAAAAAGAAAAAAAAAAGATCTTGCCAGGCTAGGCTCAGAGGCCAAAACTAACCACTGAAATTCAACAAGGATAAATATGATATTGTGAACTTGGAATCAAAAATATTGACAGCATATATACAGGATTGGTTGAAGGACTTGAAGCTTAATAGTGGCTAACAATGAAAAGAATGAAGCGTTTTAGTTGACTGCAGTTTCAATACAAATATTGACATGAATGACAATGAAGCCTTATAAAAGCTTCCATAAAAATACAGGATGGGACTTGGGTAATTACGTATTCTACCCTGCACTAGACCGACCACCCCTGGACTGTGTTTGAGCAAAGGCAAAGTGGTCCTAAGGAGAAAGACCAGCATGGTAAGGGGTCACTACTATGAGGAATGGTTAAAGGAACTAGGGAGTTTTAGTTGGAAGAAAAAAATGATCTCAAGGGACCTGATTGTCTTTGTTGTTTTAATAATTATTACAGGAGAGGAGAGGGTTCCTGAGAAGAAAGCCAGAACAAAGAGTGGAAGACATCCAGAAGACCTGAACTGAAAGTAAAGAACAATATTCTTTGTTGGCTGTGCAGGGCTTGCCCTGTCACTGGAGGTGTCCTGGAGGGAAATCTCTATTTGGGTGGGAAGATGGGACTCAGTGTCGCTCCGTGGCTCCTTCCAAGTGGAGGATTCTGTGACTTTGTTACTGATGCAGAAAGCATTTAGGCCCACAATGAATGGGCAGTGAAAAGTGAGCCAAGTTTAGAATGGGTGAACGTAGATAGACGAGCTAGAGGAAGAAAACAGGGAGACCCCTAACCTGCTTGATTCTTAGGGCTGTTTATTTCAGGAAGGGCTAACAATCTGGGAAAATCAACTATTTCCCACCAGCCCCCTTTAAAAGATCTCATCCCGAATCCTCCCAGTCAGGAAGTGGGGGGCATTTACATCTGCTTTAGCATACATTCTCCAAAGGGTCTCAATATATGCATATGGAGTCCATATGCATATGGACTCACAAGTTGCTGTGAGTCAATCTGGAGCATCTCAGGGCCCTTACACCTTACACCTATCACCACTGTCAAAACTCCAGAAGGACATGCCTACAAAGTCTAGTACATCTTTTGCTTGTAGCAGTGTGGGCCCATAGTGAGGTGTGAATGCCTGTGTGCCGTGACTGTGGCACAGCTATCTGTAACTCTGTTCCCAGTAGTGCCAGCTTAGAAGGTGGGACAGGATGTCCATTCCTGGCTGAACTGCTTCCCTTCCCAGTGACTTGGGTGAACATTCACCTCTCAGCGCCTTTGAATCTTCCTTCCCGGCACCATAATGACTCATTAGGTCAAGCTGCTGGAAAAACATTGGACCCAATAAGAACAGATTCAAGGGTTACCTTGCTGCCAGAAGCCAGAGCATAGCCTCCTCCCACCAGAATGACAATCTCCCAGGGCATGGTCTTCTGGAAGTCCTTCCACGTGATCATGGGCTCTGTCCTCGGTGAGGGCTCCTGGTCTTCCCCTGGATCACAGGTAGACAGCGAGGCAGAGCCAGATGAACCCTAATGGGTGTGATTTGTGGAGACAGGGGCCTAATTGATGAACCAGAGGATACTCTGCTATTCTGGGAGGAGTTGGAAGGGCTTTGGTAAGGCTTCTCCCAAAATTCTGACTTCGACCATTATTTGACTAGAGCCAGCCCCAACTTCTTCTCTTGAACTCCTCTCACCATCGTTCTTTTTCCCGAAGCAAGGCTTCTTTGCTGGAATCAGGAAGAGGAGGAAGCCAAGGAAGACAGAGACTGTGGCGTCAGTGCGGTAGCCCTTCCTGGTGAAGAGACAAGAAAAGCTGGGGAGAGGGTCAGGAAGCCCAGGGGTAACACAGTGTCTCAGGACAGCCTGTCTGAACACAGTGCCTCTCTTGACCTAGTCTAGAGGGGACGTCAACCTTCCTTCTTGCCAGTTGCTGCCATGCTGTCCGGTGGTGGATTTAATGGGCAACAGTTAATGTCTGGGGGCAGGGCCTGGTTAGGGTAGATGTCTTAGTGTGAATTTATGGACCTATTAAAAGGAGTGGTCAGGAGTTATTTAGATAAAGGAGACCAGAAAAAGATGAGTTCTCTTTCCTGGGAGGGTCACTAGCTGGCACTGAGAGCTTGTGGCCTGTGGCCCTGGCCCTCGGGAATATGTAGGGATGGGACAGGCCTTGGCCACGATGGCCATGGTCTTTACAGGTGGTGTTTTACTCTACAGACATATTCTCCTTTAACTCTCATAACAATTGAGGTTCCAAGAGCTTAAGTAACAAGACCAAGGTCATGTGGATGGTAAGTGGCAGCTCTTGATCCCAAGCCTGGACTCAGACTCCAAAGACTATTTTCTTCCTGACTCCACACTGCAGCTTCCCTAAAAAAGGGGGACTTTCAAGGGAACAAAGTGCTTCCTGGGTTCACGACTATCCCGAAGAATCTGGGAGGGGACACCGGCGGGTACTGCCTGAAGGGTTTGGGTTAGCGGGTTGTTCTCAGAGACAATATCCTTTACTTTTCAAAGAAGGAATCCCAACCAGGAACAAAGCCAGGCTCCCGGGTAAACCACAGCACCGTCATCAGGATGAAGAAAAATCCAGTCACCATTTCCGGGTAGCTATAAAAGAAAACAGACCCACTCCAGGAACTGGGAAGTTTCTGTTAGCTTTCACACTTTGCTTTGGGATGCTCCTGTATGCAGAGCTCCAATAGTGGAGACCTAAAACACAGCTACTGCTTAACCACTTGGACTTGGAATACAGCAGAGGGGAAGGGTGGCCCTTAGAGTCTGGGCCAGCTTGACTTTGGCATTAAGTAGCACCTCTAAATACCTAGATTCATAGTTGAGGAAAATTCCCCCAGCTCAAGGGACCGCTGAGAACAAGGCTGCTTCTGTGCACACTTTACCTGCCACACTTTTTCCTGGGGAAGGAGAGAGGGTGAAGGGCTGATTCTTACGTAATGGCTCCCAGCTTTTCATATTCCTCTTGGATCCTCTTCTCTGATAACTCTTCCCTTTTGGTCTTCTTCTTCTTACTCAGAGAGCAGGTCTCTTTAAAACTGAGATGGGAGAATGAGCAAAAGAATAAAGGAAGCACACTTCTGAGGCCCAGAGGAGAACAGGTCTTAAGCAAATACTAAACTACTGGCTGGCTGGCTGTGATGGCGCTTCTCTCCACTCGCCCCACCTATCACGCGACTTGACCTCTTGATCTGCCAAGTTACACAGCCTCTCATCAGCCTTCTCCCCAGCCTTTCGGGTATATCTCTGGTATATAAATGTAAAGTCATGTCTCATGGACTTGTGCAAGTGTACTTGTGTGAGGTTGTTTCTACACACCTGTCTTTTTAATTTTTTTGCCCAGTTGGGTTTTTTAATTAATTAATTAAATTTGGCCACTCCATGCAGCATGTGGGATCCTAGTTCCCCAACCAGGGATGGAACCCGCACCCCCTGCATTGGAAGTGCAGAGTCTTAACCACTGGACCACCAGGGAAGTCTCTACACACTCGTCCTTTACATAAGTGAGAATCAATGTGACGCGGCATATGTGTATAGATGCTTATATATTTGTGTGTTGCACACACACATAGGTGTGTGCATGTGTATCTGTCTAGAGACAAGGCTTGTCTGGGGTGAAAGTGGGTGTTACTTTTCAATTAGCAACACTGGAGGCATAGAAGTATACAGTTATCTTTGATTTGACAATTGTCTCTGAGTTATTAAAAAAAAAAAGTCAACTCAGAGAACATTCCCTGAGCAATGGGAATGTTGGGTCTCCGGACTAATAGCAAAACATCATATACATCTTCCCTTTATGTGTTCGGAGCTGATCAAATTTGGAGTAAGCATCCGTATTGGGTAAAAGGCTGGCTAAGCAAATTAATATTAGAAATAATATTGCACGAGGAATGTCTAATATTATTTTGAGGGATATGAGCATATTTCATACAGCTACTAAGTATAAATCAGTCATGTCTATAAAATTAAGCCTAAGGGAACTTCTACTTGGCATCATTTCTTTTTTTTGTGTGTGTGGTTCTCGGGTCTCTCACTGGCTCCGGACGCGCAGGCTCAGCGGCCATGGCTCACGGGCCCAGCCGCTCCGCGGCATGTGGGATCTTCCCGGACCGGGGCATGATCCCGTGTCCCCTGCATCGGCAGGCGGACTCTCAACCACTGTGCCACCAGGGAAGTCCTTGGCATCATTTCTTTAGAAATTAGTTCAAATTACTCTGTATGGAACTACATTAAACACTCTCCGATTCAGACTCTTTATGAATCCAGCACTTCCCCTGACCAGTTGGTTGAAATTAAGAACATTTCATTGCAGAGCTCATAGTGAAGTGCAGAGTCCATGTATGTTCAGAGTGTCTAGAAGACGTGATGCCCGACTCCTCATCTAGTCCACTGCATCCTCCGGGCACCCTCTGTGGTTACTTGGCAGCTCCCCGTTGGATGGCACCCTCCAGGGCTTGCGCCATGGCCCTGGATGGACAGGAGAGCCTTGCTGGCAGGGCCCTGGGACTCACTTGCAGCCCAGGAACAGCCAGTGCATCCAGAACCAGCTGACCACCAGCATGATGAGGGAGATGGGGAAGCTGAAGAGGAACCAGGTGCCAAAGTTGACCACTTCTGCTGCTGGATACTGGCTGGAGGGGAAAGAACCAGGTCAGTGATTAGAAAAGGGTGGATTTCCATTTGGTATTTCGGGGTAATAAGCTAAATGGTCCTTAAGAAGACAGAGCAGAGCTAATGGTAGAGATAATGATAAAAATATGGTAAAACATTATCTAGAACTCACTTGGCAGCTGCAACTGTACTGAGCCCTGCCAAGAATTATGAAATAAGCTAAAAAAGCATCCAAGCAACCAAAATCGATACCACTGAAGTGTATATACTTTGCACTCAGGAGAATCACTCTGGATCTGTTTGCTCTTAATTTATGTAGAGATTCTGATCTGGATTTCAAGACAACAGAATAGAGGAGGCAATCTGATGTACTTTGTTTATAAAGTCACTGAAGGAATGTTTTTTTTTAAAATTTATTTCATTTATTTTTGGCTGCGTTGGGTCTTCATTGCTGCACACGGGCTTTCTCTAGTTGCGGCACGCGGGGGCTATTCTTCGTTGCGGTGCGTGGGCTTCTCATTGCGGTGGCTTCTCTTGTTGTGGAGCACGGACTCTAGGCATATGGGCTTCAGTAGTTGTAGCACATGGGCTCAGTAGTTGTGGCTCAGGGGCTCTAGAGCGCAGGCTCAGTAGTTTTGGAGTACGGGCTTAGTTGCTCCGTGGCATGTGGGATCTTCCGGGCCCAGGGCTCAAACCCGTGTCCCCTGCATCAGCAGGCAGATTCTTCACCACTGCACCACGAGGGAAGCCCCCAAGGAATGTGTTTTGACTGGGGGACACAAGGCATCAATTCTGGAGAACTTCGGTCTCTAGAGCCTCGTGAAGGTTCTAGTTGTGAACTTTGCCCACAGGAGAACCATGGCTTGGAATCTCCAAATCTGTTATCAACATCCACTGCTTAGGGGGCCTCCTTGGTCTTAGGGGGCCAAGGAGGTTATCTGGTGGACTCCTTGTTCATCATTGGGCAGAGCTGTGGCCCCAGCCCAGGTGTCCACCTGGTCATCTTAACCTCTGTATCAACATTTCCTCATCTTTCCCCTCATTTACGTCAAGGGCAACTCTGTTTCCCCAGCTGCTGCAGCCCCAAGCCTGACAATGAGACTTGGGCTTTCCCTCTCTCAGGCTCTTCCTAGCCCTACCCAGGCCGGTCGAGTCTCCCTCTGAATGTTGCTCAGATCTGGCCATTTCTCCTCCCACTGCTGCCCAGGCCACCATCAGCTCTCTCCTGGGCATCTGTAGCCATGTCCTGGATTATCTTCCTGCTGCCTGCCTTTTCTGTTCCAAACCATTGTCCATTTTTAAAATCCAGAATGAGTTTTCAAAACTGTAAATATGATAACCTCACTCCCTGCCTAAAATTCTTCAAAGGCTTCTCACGGCCTTTCGGACGAAGTCCAAGTTCCTTAGTGGGCCCCGCGAGGCCCTCTGTGATCTGCGCATCCACCTCCCTGGCCTCCTTTTGCCCTCTGTCATTTTCTTTTACGTGCTCTGCTCTCTTGCCTCTGAGCCTACTACACTGTTTTCTTTGTCTGGAAGATCTCCCTTCATCTAGTTAACTCCAGCTTGGCCTACACGTCTCCACTTTCATCGTCACCTCTTTGGGAAGTAATTTCCTCCCTCTAGAGTGGGTGGGGTCCCTCAGCAGGGCTCCCCCAGCAGAATCCCACCCTTCTTGTCACATTTAACTGTAATGACTTGATCATCTTTTTTCCCTCTTAGTACAGAAACTGCTCTGGTTCGATTTTCTGTGGTATACTCGGCACCTGGTTCTATCCCTGACACACAGTGGGTGGTTAGTAAATATTGTTGACCGAGTGAATTACTTACTTATTGAAGTGTTCCAAGAAAATGAGGCTGGTGGAGGTGCCAATGATGGTGGTCAGGCCCCCGATGGTGGCGGCGTAAGAGATGCTCAGAGAGAGGCACTTGCAGATCATTTGGTCATGCTGGGACTTGTACTTTCTTTTGAGTTCCTGGTTCCTGGGGCTGGGGGTTAGGACTGGTGGCTTTTCCTACCAAAGGAAAATCAGTGAATTTCTCCAACCCAGCTTGGGCTGTCTGGCACACAAAGCATGAAAAACAGGGGCACCATTGTGCAGTGGAAAGCTTGGGTGTCAGAAAAACAAATCCCAGTCCCAGTTCTACCTTTTACCAACTTGGGCAGCCCCATCTCAGCTGCAGTTTCTGTAAAATGGGGAAAATCCTATTTTCTCTGCCAGATTGTTTTGAAAAGTACATGGAAAGCACTTGGAACACTTCCTGGCATTTAACAAATGGTAAGCTATTAATATTTTTGTTATGGGTATTAACAGCACATTCTGTTTTTCGCTTGAATTCCAGTAAAACTGACTGCTCTCCAGTTTGTGTCTAAATACCAAATAGAAGGTGGTTATTCTACGTGGAATTAAAATACAGTCCTGGTTGGGAGATGACTGAAAAATAAGCTTTGCATTATAGAAAGAGTCCAGCTTTCACTGGGCGGAGAGTCAAAGTGTGTGATTCTCTCCTCCCTTCTTTCTCACTTTTTCCCTTCTTGCCTATTGGCTTTTCCTTCCCACTTTCCCCTCCCCCTTGCATATAAACCTCAGCCTGGCCATGGTCCTTTCAGGCCCTGCGTGGTCCATGTGACGGCCTTTCAGGGTCAGCGGTTGCTGACCTCTGGTCTCAACTGTGGACTAAAGAAGCAAGTGCCCCTCTGTCCTGCCAGGCCTGGCCCCAAATTGTGAAACTAGGAGTAGCCTGGTACAAATGTCAGCAGGCCAGGTCATAGGAAAACCAAGGGGAAGAGGCCACCCTGCCACATTTCTCAAAGCCCGTAACCACTGCCCCATCTGCCTAGGAGGGCCCGGAAAAGGCTGGATCCCACCACATTTTCCTGAAAGATTCATTGATTATAAGAGCTGGGGGAGACCTCAGAGATTCTCTGGTCCAGTGGTTTTCCACAATCCTTTCTCCTAATGAAAATTTACATGGACCTCCAACAGAGAAAACAAATGTAGCATTTAATGGGCAAACATCTATTTTTTAACTGAAAGTATACACATAGGGTCAGGGAGACTTGGATTTGAATCGAGGTTCTCCTCTCACTAGCTCTGAGGCCTTGGGTACATGATTTCATCTCTCTGCGTCTCTGTCAAAATGGAGTTCAAAGTTGCTCCCTCTCTGAGCCAAGACTAGAGAGCAAATGCTCAGCCCAGTGCTTGGTATTTAATAAACAATGGCATTTATTTATGATGATACGGATGCTACATAATTGAGATGATTTTGATGAACACAAAAATTTGAAATCAAGGGCTATAAGTGATGGTTGCAATTTTACACCACCTTCGACGTCCATTGTACTTCTGCATTTTGTTTCAGTGATAAAGTACCAGGAAAATCAGGGAACAGAAAAGCAGTTGCCTTAAAATCTCAGGATACTCGAATAAAATATTTGCAGTGCCCCTGAAGCACCTTTGAGGAGTAGTTTGAACACCTCTGATCTAGACCAAGTCTCAGTTTTTATAGCTGAAGAAACTGGGGCTCAGACAGTGGAATGACTTGCCAAAGTCAACAGTGAGTGGGATGTCTTATCTCCGTGGCACACGCAGGCCAGACACACAGATGGATGAAGTGTGCCTGGCGACAGCCCGCTAGCCTGACACCCTCACAGCTTCATGAACAGGGCCCCTTGGGAAGCTCAAGGCACTTCATGTAGGAAACAGGATAAGGAGGTGCAATTCCATTACCTGAGATGCGTGCTGCTTCTTGTCCTGGTGGTTTGCTGTTCTGGCGGAGCTGGTGATGGCAGGCATGCCATTCAGGTTCTGTCGGGACACAGACCGTCACACTATCACGAGGAGACTGTGGGGCCTGGAGAAGCCACCTGATCACCTGGGGGCACCCACGCCCCCTCCCTGTGGGACTCGGAGACCAGAAGCAGGGCGAGCAGGTGGTAGAGAGCCACCCCTACTGTGCCTGCCTCCTTCTCGCAGGTTCCCCATTTGAAGAGGCTTTTGAAACTTGGAAAAACATGGCTCTGTCCTTATGGGAGAGCTTGGCTTTCTAGAACTTCATTAGCTAACGAAGAACCCTTCATTTTTCTTTAACACAAAGAACATGAAAAAAAAAAAATCGCACACAACCAAGTCCACAGTTTGGACGGATCAAAGCCCATCCATTGGGACTGAGGTAAGAAGAGATGTAAAACCAGCCCTGGGCAAGGGGGTGAGGCCACGTAGAGTGTGCAGGCAAACTTGGCTTTCCCCTATAAACGTGTCCCCTTTTTATAATAAGATTTTTGTAAACGAATCCCTCCTGAAAGGGATCCTGAGGCTGAATACGTGGCTCTTGAATATCTGGATGGCTGATTATTGGGTTTACGCAAGGAAAGGTTAACCTGTCCTTTGTGAAGCTAAGCCCAGTACTCAGGGCTGGGGCTCAGAACTGCCCAAAGCCTCACGCATCCAGGCTCAGGGGAGCACCTCTGTGCCCTCACATCAGAGAAGGCCGCTGGGCCCTCGATAAGCTGCCAGGCTTCTCTGGCCCTGAGTTATCTTGAGGGTCTTTCAGGTATCTCAAAGCACAGAAGAAACCCAGGGCCATACCTTGTTCTGCATCAGAGAACTGAAGTCTGCATTCGACGTGCTGGAAGAAAGCAAAGGAAGTGGGAAAAACAACAGTGGCCCAGACTTGATGAGATGGGAATTCTCCCCCATGGTGTTTGGTATTAGTGACCCTTCTAGACTCAGGTGTTCTAGGCTACACCTAGAAGAAGACGAATCTCACCTTCCAGAGATGTGGTAAGGATTTGTGGGAACAGGGGCAGGGCGTTTCCTTTGGAGGGAAACCGAGACTCCTAATAATAGCTAACATGGAGTGCTTGTTAGGTGCTGATCACTCAAATATGGACTTTAATCCTCACGACAGATCTAAGGGGCGGGTATCACCACCTGCATTTACAGAGTAGGAAACTAGGCAGAGAGAGGTTACTAACTTCCCGAGGGCACCGGGCGCTAAGTGGTGGTGCCAGAGAGGAACCTGCCTCTGTCTCTGCCTGGAGAGCCTGGGCCCCTGACCTTGTTCTCACTGGCTCACTTTCTAGAAGGAGAAACATGAAATGCTTATCTAAGGTGACAGGAGCAGGGAGGGCCAGGGCCACACATGGTAAAAAGCATGTGAGCAAGAAGATGGGGCTGAATTTCTCAGCAGCAGCTGCACCTCAGAGGGCGGCAGGCAACACGTGTGCTGAGTCCCTCCCACCCTTACTGGTCTCCAGTCTTTGCCTTGAGGAGAGAGGAAGGTAGGGATTTAACTACCAGCATTACGGACTTACACTGAGCACTAAATGCATGTTTCTGGTCTGTCCTAGTTCTGAGGACAGTGGGTGCTATGAGCTCAGCCGCTGAGAAGGCCAGTGAGAGGGGCTGGACACACGTGCAGGAAGTGGGGTCCTGGGGTCGTCACCCACCTCCAGGCTCTATCAGGGAAGGATAAGGCGTTGACGGGGCTCCGGAAGCATTCACGGGAGAGAGTCTTTAGGCTGGGAGGAGTATTGTGATGTTTCCCCGCCTTCCTTCCCAAATCGGGTGAGGAGGCTGACATGGAACCCCTCAGACAGCATGGGAGGTGCTGGCGTGAAAGAAGACCGCCAGCCTCACACCGTGGCAGCCCTGGATCCCCCCTGCATGCTGCTGAGGAAGTCCGGGACAACTTGAGCTTTGGCTTTGGAGTTTGGGGACATGTATTTTCATCCAGAAAAGAACAAAGGCAAGAGGCCAGTGTGTGCTGCCCAAGAGGCCAGAGTGAGGAGAAAAGGCCCACTGCACTGGGAGCAGGCTGTGCCCTCAATGACCAGTGGTCTTCATTGGGGGCGGCACAGGGAAGGTGGCTGGGCTACTGCCACCTTGAAAAGGCCCTGCCCGAGAGGCCAGAGGTGTCCCCAGAATAAAGAGGCTGGGGAGCAAGCCACCAGAGCACAGAACCGAGGGAGCCCAAGCGGTCACCCAAGAGCACCTCGTGCCATGAGGCCCAGGCTCTGCAGAGGTGGCCTCAAGGGGACACTCCGAAGACCCTGAAGGTAAGTACCCCACGTGTAAAAGAGTCGGGGCCTGAATCTCAGGGCACTGACCGCACTCTGGAATACCTCCAGCCAAGACCCTCTTTGCCCCTTTATCTTTCCTGCTCGCTACAGCCTCTGCCCTGACCCTGGAGAATTCAGACGCAGAGAGTTGGTGAGGGGAGAGGAAGGAGTGTGGGGGAAGAGTAAGAGAAAAGTCAGTTGTCTCACCTGCTCACTTCTACCTCTTATGCTGCAGGCCTGGGCTGAAGGGGGGTTGGGTGAGAGCGTGAGAGGAGGCGGGGAGAAGCTTCCGACGAGGGATTGAAATTTTGCTATGAGTCTGGACTAGACTGCCGAGTATCTAAAAACGAGATCATTCTAATATCTGAAAGAAACCAGAAGAGCTATTGGATTTGCCTAAGATATGGTCCGGGCTGGGGAGGAAAGTCCAGTATATTGTGATTGGAGCCAGTGACGGGAGGAAGATAAGCTGACGGCACCCTTCTGCCTCTGTCCCTTCACATCGTGCTGGTCTCACTCAGTGTGAGTTCTCCATTTTTCAATGAAAAGAGCAAATCGCAAAACTGAGCTCTAGTACAAATCCAACTTTCCAAATGTCCTATTCATCCCAGTACTCCTTGAAGACCACATTTTGATATTAGATCTCCAAAAGAAATCAGCTGTTAATGGATCTACCCCACATGGGTGTTTGAGGCGATATTTCTCCTTTTCTAAAAGCTGCTTTTCTCATCAGCACCAACTGTCCTCGAATCCCCTACCTGCCACCTAGTTTTTCTTTGCCATATCTAATAAGACCGAATCTAGTAAGACCACATCTAATATCTAAAAAATACTTTGTGATTCTCTAAGAATCTCCAGTGACATCTAAACTGTGAGCCTTTTTTCATTAATAGATTAAATATATTATTCTCCCAAGAGGGACATCAATTTAGCTGAAATGCTACTTGGTAGATGTACAGATAGTCCACATACTCCCTCAGATTCAGTGTAGTCTTTTCTGCTCTCCCCTCAGCCCTGCGATACCCGGTGGTTAAGGGAGGTGCCCTCAGGATCTTGGCAAGTGGCTCCCTGGTATGGAGAGGAGAGCGGGATGGAGGGAGGTGGTGGTGTGGCAAGATGTGAGCTTGGCCCATGCAGCTGAAAGAGGCCCTGTCTGGGAGGAGGGAGGTCATACTCACTCTTCATTGACAAAGATGAGTTCCAGGGAAGGTTGGCTGTTGTTTACATCGAGATCTACGGTAGCAAAGGAAAGCAGGAAGTGAGATGTGGAGTCTGGACCTGACCCTGAAGGGCAGGGGCTCTGGGCTGGGGCTGGATAAGGAAACAAAGGCATCAGGGCTCCTGCTGGGCCTGGTGCCTGACGACTCCCCTTCCCTCCGCTCGGAAGGCATAGTGGGACTCAGCGACACAGACAGGCCTGGGGTCTTGTCGTAATCCTTGAGCGTTTGGGGGAAAGGAGCAGCGGTGGCTGCTTTAAGTAGGGCAGGAAGGAAGAGCTGGCAATGGGGGACACAGGGAAGCTTCAGGTTACAGGGCTGGTATGGGGTAAGGGGCCAGGAAGGGGAAGAGGCGAGACGAGAGGCGGGACGCAGGTGAGGGTCAGTGGGGGCAGGCGCAGAGCTGGGCAGTGTCACTCGGGCGGAGGAGCAAAGGGGAGATGAACTCTAGCAAACTGTACTGATGGGCTCGGCCTCTTCGGCGCTGGAGCTGCCGGCCGCGAGCTGCTCCTCCTCGGCCCTGACCAGCTCCTGCAGCACGGCCTCCACGATGGGCATGACCATGGCGGTGGTGGACGTGTTGGAGAGCCACATGGACAGCAGCGTGGTGCAGCACATGAAGCAGAGCAGCAGCCTGGAAGGCAGGGAGGCGCAGGGGGAGCATCACAGCGTGCCCACCTCCCCGGGTGCAACTTGCGACCTCGCAGGGCTCCCTCGGGGCCTCCTGCAAGCCTGCTGGTGCTGGCATTTATCCAGAAAATGGGGGTTTTATGTCATACATTTAGCTTTGTACTCCCAGGGCTTGGTACAGAGTAAACATTAAATAAAGATGTGTTGAATGGATGCATCACATTTCGTGGGCTAGTGGCCTTAGCCAAAAAAAAAAAAAAGAAAAAGAAAAAGAAAAGCCCTTGCTTAAGCAAAGAATAGCTTTGGTGGTAGGGTCACAGGGCATGGACTTCCTGATTGCTCTCGTCCGTGGACATTAGCTTGGTGATGATGTGTGTTTTTTGTGTATAAAGGAATTCTTTTCTCGGCCCTTGCAGCCAGCAGTCCTACGAGTACCATCCCATTCCTTGCTTTGCAGCCAAGTCACCGCAGTTATTAGCGACCAAATAGAGACTAACGGACAGAGCTTACGGTTCCGCCCACTACTTGCCCACTACCAACCGTTGAAAGCATAGCCCCCAACGGCTCAGCAGTGTCCCATTGCACTGTGTGCACTTTTTCAAGGCTGTGTCTATGAGTTGACACTTGGAGGAAAACACAAAGATAACTCTCGAGTTCTCCTTGACTTTGAAAACATGCACTGTGTGTTTGTACAGATATAGTTCTTATTTCCGTAAGAGAAGCCAGCATAAAGACTACCCGTGTTGATCACCTTAGGTGGGATCATTGACTTTTCACAGTTTGGGGCCAGCACAGCTGTCCTGTGGATCATGACCGGGTAGGTGCCAGAGCCCTGATGGTGTCTCTGTTTAGGCTGATGGAGACATGAGTTTGTCTACCCTGGACATGCACCGGCAAACAGAGGGCCGCGTGGTGGGTGGAAACTTGCTGGAGGGTGCGGTAAATAGAGACGAGTAGAAACGCAATGGGATAAAAATTCTTGACGATAGTACCCGGGGGTTTCAAAGAGCCACAGAGCCTCAACATGATGTGGGGAAATGCCATTGTGTGTCTAGGGGGTCGAGTGTGGAGTACAACATCTCAGGTTATTACTGAGTGATTATGCCCTGAGTTAGGCTGTGGTTAAGTGGGAGACAGGAACATCTTTTTAAGTATAACATGTCTTCATCTAATGACTAGGGATGAAAACTAACACCATATTATTTATTTATGCTCTGTTGGACGCCCAGGAGAGTCAGGGCAGCTTACATAAAAAGTGTTGCAAGAAAGTTGTAAACTAGGAGGTGAGGACGATATTCCAAAGGGAAGATAAGGGCAGTGTTATCCAACAGAGCGGGAATGAGTTCACGCAAAACCATCAATCCTGACCTTCCTACACATTCCTGAGCGGCCTTCTTGACAGCAGAGAGAAAAGAGGAAGCAGCTGAGGGCCTGAGTGCCTTGCAGATGCCGGGTCAGATGCCACATTTGACAGGCCTCTGGTCTAAACCAATGGCGACAAGAACTCAGGGTGGATGGGAGGAAACCTCCATGCCTCCTTAAATGACAGAGGAGAAGACACCACTTCCTCATCCAGCCTGTTCCCTGATACAAGGGAAAAAGGTTGGGAAACAATTTATGTTGGTCCCTCTTGTTTTACCAGATGAGCCCCTTAGATCCTGTAACCTGCTGCCCCGGCAGTCTAGGTTACTCAGGTTATTAGAGGACACCAAAGTCACCCACTCAAGTCTCCATTCCATGGTCACAGGCCTTCTCACTGGAGGGGGAGATGGGAGCCTTGAGGCCCTGGTGTCCTCCCATCCCCACTGGTAGAGAGCCTCAAGTGGACGTCCCTCTGACCGTCCAGGGGGCCCACTGGGAGCTGAGGGGATGCACTAAGTGTGACTTACATGCCCGGCTTGGCTCCGGCCATCAGGACCATGCGCAGAGCGATGCGCTTGTGCAGGTTCCACTTCTCCACAGCCGCCGCCACGCAGATGACACCCACCAGCAGCAGCGTGGTGTTCTTGAAGTACTCGGCCGCCACCTGCAGAGGCCAGCTTGGGTCACCCCTACCCGACCCGGGGCCTGGCCCCCGCCCGACTAAACTCAAGCTCAACCAGAGGCTAGCAAGCAAAAAGCAGGGAGATGAGGGTTATTAAAATAGCCAGTTGTTGTATATTACATATATATATAATTTTAAATTAAAAAAATTTTATGTACACGTACATACATACATACTACCTTGGGCAGGTACTGTGCTAAGCACTTTACAAAGATTTCATTTAATCCTGCCAGCAACTCTGGAGGGTAGATAGTCTTCTCCATTCTAATTGTGATATGAATACGATTTCAAAGAATAAACGTATTTACAATTTTACCTTAATTCTTAAAAATTATGAAAATAACCCTGGGTTTGTCAACTAATCTCATTTTCTTTAGCTTTTTAGAAAATTATGTTCATTTTTTTATTGGAAAGTTAATACATGTTCATTATGGAAAACTTTAAAATATAGAAAAATTAAAGACAAAATTACCCTTAATCCTACTACTGTTAGTACTGTGGTATATTTTCTTCAATTTTTTAATGTCTATATAGATACATAATTGGATTTATACAGTATGTACTGGTTTATATCCTGCTTCTTTTTTTCATTTGACATTGTACCCTGATCATTTTCTTATGAGACTTAAATTTATTGAAAAAATTCATGCTAATGACAGCATGAAGCACCATAGAATTTACTTAGCCGTTTTCCTTTTGTTGAATATTTAAGTTGATTTCTTTTTTTCTTTCTTTGCTGCAAATGGAGCAAAGAATAATTTTCAGCTTAAATCGTTAACCTTATATAAATGTGATTATTTCCTTAGGACAGAGTTCTTGAAGGTGTCTTTATAACCTGCCTTAAACCTTTAAAAAAAACTTTATATTTGAATAACTCTTTAACTCCAAATAATTCCAGAGTTCCAAAGGGTTCCAAAATGATAATAGTGCAAGAAATAGCCATCCACTGTGTGTATGGGTTTTTGTTTTTTTTTCCTGAACCGCTTGAGTGTAAGTCATATACATTTTGGTCCTTTATCCCTAAATACTTCAGTGTTTATTTCCTAAGATTAGGCGTTTTCTCTCACACAACCATAGCACCAGTTACCAGCTGCTTCTTCTTGCTTTTTAATGACGAGGTAATTGAGACCTAGTCCTGCTCAAACATGTTTCCTATGTTTGGGCTCCAGGACCAACTCTTCGTTGATTCCCTCTCTTGGAACATTCTCTCCTTATCTCCACTTTGATGAGACTTCAAAGCCCAGTTCAGGCCTGGTGGCGTCCAGAAAACCTTCCTTGTGACTCTAACCTCTGACTCCAGAACATTCCTTGTGGGTACTATTAACTCTACACATCACAGAGCACATAGGGCAGTGCTAGAACTGTTGCTTCATGCTTGTACTGTTTATTTTTTTATGTGTATCTCTCTTGTTCCTGTATCTCTTAGCACCTAATAGGATAATACGGAAAAGTCGATGCTCAATAAATACTTGTCACATACAAGAGAGTTGTTCCCAACAATGCAACCATGATATAAATTGGGAGGAAAAGATACAGAAAAGTTTAACTCCTAACTTAGAAATCCTCTTAAAGTGAGAAAACAAGAACATTTTTAACTGCAAGAAAAATAAAAACTGAACAGGGAAGGAAATACAAATATAGTAAAATCTGCAGTGTTGGAAGTAGACAGAACTTATATTATCATACTGTTAAACTTTGATTATTGAATTATATGCCTGTACTGGGAAGGTAGAGGGAGGAGAATTGGGTCATGTAAGAGTACAAAATCCTCACCTGCTATAATCAGAAGTCAACTGATAATGTCTAAAAGTGATAACTCAAGAATTAATATAAGAATATCATATAGGACCTTGGAGCTTAATACCAGAAGAAGCAGTTGACAAAGTTAAGTTATTGACTCTGGGTCAGGGGAGGTGGGATTTGGTGGAGGGAGGGGTGGGGAAGGAGTCTGCTGTTTTTTTCATTGTGACCTTTTCAGTATTATTTGAGTTTTAAACTCTGCACGGAACACTTTGGTAAGATAAGAGCCCCCAAAAAGGTAACCTGCTCCATTTCTCCCTTCTCACTTTTTCCCCACAGAGATTTCCTTGTGTCTGGTTGATGAGTTCTGTGCAACAGAAGGATCATCTCTCCTCTCTGAGACCATTTCCTGGGGTAAGAGGCCTCTGCTTCTGGTTAATCTAGTCCTCGTCCTCGACCCCAGTCCTCATGGACACTGTCACTAATGCTCCCGGAGGGCAGAGAAGCTGTGCTGGGCTTGTGACTCTGGCGCAGAGTCCGCACTGGGAGGGACAGGAAGGCCTCGGGCCCTGACGGTGTGTGGAGGTGCTGCCCCCTAGTGGGAGGTGGTAGCACTGCTGGGATGGGAGGGCTGGCTGAACTGGGGGCCTAGGACCTTCCTCACTGCCCACTCATGTTCCTAGGCAGCTGAGAGGCAGCTTTGTGGTGGAATTGGTGTTTTAATTTCATCTGTCTACCAAGGAGAGGAACCCACAGAAGACTTGAGACACCATTGTCCTCCTGGGTGATGGTCCCCCACTGGCCCCATGACTCATGGCTCTCTGGGAAGCTTTTAAAGACTCAGTGTTACCAGGGTTACTTTCCCAGGGGACTGACTGACAACATTTTAGTTTTCTGCCTCTTTGGCACATGTCCTAATAGACCCCAGTTGGTGATGGCCTTTTAGGGGGATCAGAGCCTGTACAAGAGGTGGGGCTACTTTCTCGGGGTTCCTCTCAAGGGCGAGGAGAAAGGAACCAACATGTGGTAGAGTGCCTTTTACATGCCAGAAATGTATTTTGCATTCACTTTCTCACTTAAGGTGAGGAAACAGACTCAGAGACGTTAAGGAACTTTTCCAGGGTCACAGTGTGAGGTGTGGAGTTGGGATATCAATCCAGGTCCATCTGAATCTAAAGCTACTATTCGACATGCCACTCAGGGTGGCCAAGTAGAAACCACTCATCTAATTCAACTCCAGGGGAAATTCTGGGTACCCCAGACAGCACGGGCCAGCCCACATTCCTCATCTTTATTCATAATCACAGTCCTGACACTGGCCCCAAATACCTGGGCCCGGTCCAGTGAAAGCCCCAGGCCCAGGTTTGGTAGGATATTGGCCCTGTGATGTTTTCTTATTTGGTGTTTGGTGTGCTCAGGTCTGTTCATGTGTCCTTCCTGCCCCCTTGTAAGCGATGCCAAGTGTTAGGTGATGTAGCCTGGGTTTGTGACTCGGCTGTATGCTGGGCAAGTTATTCAACCTCTCTGGGCTTCATTTCTCTCATCTAAAAAAATATATGAGGATTATATGAGTCCCAATCTTCTGTAAAGCTGTTGTGAAGATTAAATGACACATGCAAACCAGCTAGCGTGGCCCGCCACGTTGACAGCCAGGGCTCCTGGTGGCTCTTCTGTTACTATGTGGTCCACACAGAGGCTGACCTGGTCTGAGGCCGTTAGCATACAGAGAGGGCCCAGGCACAATCAATAAAATCTTGTCCAATGGTGTTGTTGGTTAGTTTTCTAGCCCACTGATTTTTTTTTTCTTTACAATAAAACCTTGGTTATTTACAACCCCTCTGGGAGTTCCAGGATTCTTGAGGATTATTTTAATCGTTTTCTAAAATGTGTTGCGTCCTCACACTTGCCGTGAGCATTCCTTTCCCCACTATCTAATTTCCAAGACTAATATTCTGTGAGTTGGGAAACTAGATAATGAAAATTGTTAGAACTATTTGCAAAGAGAAATTAGATTCTAAAACAAGTGCTCCTCCCATGGCTAGACTGCACGGATTTTGTGACATTTGTGTTGGCAGTGTTATCGCCTTTACTGCATTTCTGCTCTGTGGTTTTTCTCAGTGTGCCCAAACCCCAAGTTTGGAGAGCAGAGATGTTTCTGGACTGTGTTTAAGAAGAGATGGGCTCAAGGAGGCCGCTCTGAAAAGGTGGAGCAGAGGATAGCAAGTAAGAACTCAACCTGGGTTCAAATGCTTGCTCCCCACAGATGAGTTGTATGTTCTTGGACCAAATACTGAACCCCTGTTCCCCCATCATTTCAACCTTTTAAGTAGTAATACACAACACATTGAATCCGTATGGGCCTTAAGTAAGATGATGCAAGACAGGCCTGGCACATAGGAAGTGCTCAGTAATGGTCCATTATTATTGTTAAAGAAGTGAAAAGATGAAACGCTTCAAGATGAGATTGAGGGTTAGGAATCAGGTATGCCAGCATGACCACGTGGGGGAATAAGAGAAAGAAATGAAGTAGGAAGGAGCAAGGTGGACCTAAAAGACAAAGTTTCCCCCAAACTTTCTTAAGTGAAGGGTGAGTACATCTCAAGAGTTTTCTAACCCAGCCTGGATTGAGAGGCACAAGGACAGAAGTGTTGACCAATGTAGTCTTTTAATGAACTAGTTCATTGTTAGTAAATTGCAGGTGACATCTGTTAGTGATGAGCTTTTAAAAACGTCACTCTCTTTGGTCACGGAATTATTTGTTGCTCTCTAGATATGTCAGGTTTTAATTTTTTTACAAAGTTTTTTTTTTTTTTTTAATGGGAAGGTGAGGGGAGTTGTGGCTTTAATCCTAGAAGTTTGAGGAGAACGGATATCTGGATGCTGATCTCAGTTCAGTGCTTTTCTCACTAAGAACAGGGCCATCGTCAGGGAGGAAGACAGATGGACCAATGAATCATTCGTGCAGATAAGCTGGGTGCTGTGATCTGTCACTCAGGTAGGTCTAACATCCTCACAACTCCCCACGAGGTGGGTATGCCTATTATTCTCATTTTCCAGATGAGTAAAATGGAAGTTTAGAGAGGTTACACATGTAAAGAAAAGAATGTTGCCCGCCATTCCAGTTCTATAAGGATCAAGCCATTAGCCACTGCAGTCATGCACCCTGAGGGGAATTCAGGATGGAGAAAAACAGGAAGCATTCTGTACTTTGGGTACTGGCCCTAAATAGTTAAGATGCATATCTAAGGGATCATTTCAATGACCCCAGATTCTTACTTCTTCCCATAGATAGAAGAGCACTAAAATCATTAACTTGAGATGTCTGTTGTGATTAGCAGTAGTCTTTTGATGCCTGACTACATGTTTTTCCAGAAAAAAAAAATTCATATATTTCCTGGCTCCTACCTTACCTCTTAGGAGCAGTACCTCAGTTACCTAAGAGGGTGTCTCCAAGGCCATAGTCCTCAGTAAGTTCCCCAAATAAAACTCAACTTGCAACTTTTATTTCAGTCAACGCACAACTTGCTCAAGACTGGTCAGTGAGAAAACTGGATTCAAACTCAGTTCGACCCTACTCCCAACTTGGATCCTGACCCTCTCCACATTGCCAGTGTCCTTGCTTATAGTGGTGGCAGCCAGAGACTGGCAGAATGCGTGGATCTGAACGTGTCCTGACGTAGGCATTGGTGGCGTTGTATGGGCCCCGTCAGAAATGCAGCCAATCAGCACGCTGCTGCTGGCTGGACACACCTAGGCTCTCCTTGCAAGTTGCTGTGGCTGTGCCTCTTCACGCGGCAGGAATGTGGCATTCCCTCAGGAGACCAGTGGTGGTCTCTGGAAACGGACCTATTTTGAGGCTCTTTTGGTTCATCTGAACAATTTTGCTGCGACCCCAGGATGGGATGCCTGGGCTGAGCTAAACCCCCATCAGAGCTGAAGCCCCTCACTACACCATTCCAACCGCCACCCTGGCAATGCAGCCAAGTCCGGCGTGGCTGCCTCTCCGCCTTTCCCTGGGGGCAGGAATGCTGTTTCTGCTGGTAAGTCTCTGGGGGCTCAGACACCCTCCTAACCACCTGTCTGTATTCCCTGAGGACAGAGGTTTTCAAACCACTCACTGCCTCTGAAACTTCAGCGGCAGCTGTGGGAACAGGGTGGCCGTGAAGCATTGGGAGGGAAGGGCCCGGGCAGCCAGGGCTCTGGGCCCCCGTGCCTAATCAAAGTAGGACTTCCCCTTCCATCTGCTTCATGTATTGATTTTCCTAAGATCTAGTTTAAAGGAAAGGTTTTGTTGCTTAAAAAACATTCTTTGTAAACCCTACCCTAGAGATGTCTAAAGCAGAGAGACCCAGATGGGTGCTGACCTGACCCGAAGTCAGCCCAGCTCCTGCAGAGCTTGGAAATGCTGACTCATAAGGTGTCCCCAGTTTCTTCAAGACTGAATGATCTGCCCCTGTAGCTCTTCCTATGGAAACATCAGCTTGGCCTCAAAAGGCTGCAAGATCTGTGGGTTCCTGGTATCGGGCCCACGTATGGCCTGGGTGTGCGCTTAGCTCTGGGCTGTGTCTGGATGGCTGTGGGTGAGGGTGGGTAGCTGGGCACAGATGCTCAGCCTGTACTCAGGCTGGGGGCGTGGAGGTAGGGGTGTCAGCGTCCATAGTGAGTAGAGGCCAGAAAGGCAGAGTGGAAGGTGATATACGAAATGCCCCCAGGTTTACACACAGCAAGTCAGGGTCTAGGCACTGGTCAGGAATCCAGTGGGTCAGAAAGATCAAGAGCAAACAGGGCAGCAGATTTCATGACATCAGACTCAAGTATCACTTGGCTGTAGAGGCTGTTTTGTTTCTCCAGCTGGAGCTGCCTTGCTGCCTCTCTTGCCTTGGCAGGAGCTAGAATCTGAATTAGACTTGCTAGAAGCCTGCAGTGCAGGGCCACTGAGACAGCAGAAGGAGCGTGTCTGTGTGCGCGTGCGCGCGTGGGTGCATGTGTTGGGGGGTAGATAGAGAGCAGGTGTAATCTCTACCAGAAGTAGTTCCTGACCCTGGGCATCTCTGAGGCTCCTTACAAATCCCAGTGTTCAAACCATGCTCTTTAGTTCCCCAGAGAGCCGCTTGGTCCCCACATCTATGCCATTCTCCTATAAACAGTGAATCTCAGCTCACTTGATTGACACAGGTACTGTCCCCAGCTACGGCAACACAGTAGAAAGGCTTAGAGGACTTTCAAGGCCTATATGATGACAGTAACGAGAGTCACAATGGAGGCAAAACAAAGAAACAGACCTAAAAACAAATCGGAAATACAGGACTGAGCTCTGTACACCAGCAGAGGGGAGCAGAAGCTGGATGCTTACAAGCCGATAGATTCCTAAAGTCAAGGGGCCCTTAGAGCCCACCCCCTCTCCCGAGGCACAGAGTCTACCCCTAGTATCCTTGACGTGGTCATCTGGCTTGTGCTTCTGGGGACAGGAACACCAGGACCACGTGTGGCCCCCATTTCAGTGTCTTCCCTCCCAGAGAGGGGAGCTACTTTATGGTGCTTTGACTCTGGTTCTGGTTTGACCCTTTGAGCCTGGTATGTTGAGCTGTACAAGCCAGAAATCATGCCCCTCTTGAGGCTTTGCTTCATTCCTCATGTGACTTAGCTTCTAGATTTCAGACACCTTGGCTACCTACCTCTGAATGACCTCCTTATCCAGAATTTCCTGCTCTGAACACATACGTTTATTAATTGAGCAGATTTCAGTACATCCTGGCTAGCAGTTAAGGGTGAAAGTTCTGGGGTCAGGCAATTCGAGCTTCAAGTCCTGGCTCTACTACTTACGAGCTGTATCACCTTGAGTAAGTTACTTAACCTCTCTGAACTTCAGTTTCCTCCTCTGTAAAACAAAGATAAAAATAATAGCCACTTCACAGAGGATTAAAAGATACAGTGCATGTAAAGGACCTCCCACTGCGCCTGACATGTGGTAAAGGCTTGGCATTTTGGCGGCCACCCTGGACAGAGAGCTGACTCCCACTGCGTCTATACTCAGCTGAAAGCCAAAGATCTTTTTCACACACACTGCTAACATTTATCCTTATTAAGCTTCATTTTGCCTGGACTTCCCTTCCAGTCCATTGTCTCTTCCTGGCAGCACTGATTCTGTCACTGTACATTAGCTAGTCCATCTAGCTTCGAGTCATCTGCAATTCGATAACATGCCTTTCTTATTTCCATTTGTGCTCTCTCTCCAGCGCGATGCCAACATGTTACTCAGATTCTTTCGGTTTAGCTATTCAACCAGCACTCAAGTTACTCAACTGTGCTGTCATCCAGCCCACATTTCTCTGACTGAGAAATTGTTATCCCTGGAAATATCGAAGGCTCCAAAGAAAAAGTTAATTTATGTTCAGCAACATTTGTTTAAAAGACCAGGGAAATTATAAAGCTTTGTGGAAAGACCTCAGTCAAAAAGTGGTCAATATAAAGTTTGGGCACTCGACAGGGTAAATTTCATTTATATAGAACATTCCCTCATGTGAAATTGTGTAAATTGGGGTCTGCAAGGCCAGAAAAAAAGGCATTACTGCATAGGGTCTTCTGTGTTATTCCATGTGGTTTATACTTTCTCTCTGCTAGAGTAGAAACTTCTCAAGGTCAGGAGCCATTTTGACTATTTTCTATCTCTTTTCAGCATCTGAGTTAGGCTGATAGGAGACAGTCTAAGCTTTGCACACAGTGAACTCTTAATACCTGCAGACTGACAATTCATCACTGTACAATTTAACCATTTATATGCACACATCCAGCCCTAGGGGGAACCCAAAGCATTAGCTATGAGATTCAAGAGTGCAGAAATGATATATTAAAAAAATTTTTTGTTTCTTTTTTTGGCTGCACCACACAGCATGTAGGATCTTAGTTCCCAGACCAGGAATTGAACCCGTGCCCCCTGCATTCGGAGCAGAGTCTTAACCACTGGACCACCAGGGAAGTCCCAGAAATTATATTTTTTTTTTCATTTTTGTCACCTGCAAGGTATCTGTAACATCCCATATTGTATTGCACATGGTAGGTACAGCACTCAAAATATTTTTCTGAATGTTGACTGAATAACCTGAGGGACAAAAGCCACAGGTTCAGGGTCACACTGATCCTATTCACGTGCCTTCCTTCATATGGAGAGTACACTACTGACACACCATCAAGAAACATTGCAATCAAGAAACGTGAACTAAGGGCTAGTGCAAGAATGGCCCGTAAGCATAAGACATCGTAAATCCTAGAGGGCGTGAAATCTGGGTGGAGAGAGGACGTGTCCACAGCAAGTTTATCTGATGTATCTCATGTACCGTTTAAAGGACAGAGGTATCAGGGGGCTCCAAGGGAAGTGAACAACTCTTTTAGCTGAGGTTTTTGGAAAGGCTTCAACCAACAGGGTAATTGGGTAGGATCTTACAAGCTGAAGGAATTGGAGAGAACTTTCCAAAGTGGAAGAGTGGCCTGAGTCCCGGCAAGGGGCTGGGCAAGCACAAGGTGGGTTTGGGGAGTGACGAGTGGATGATTTGTCTGGAGTAGGGGGCGCCTGCAGACCCCCAGCCTAGCTTTTCCCAGGGAGCCATGGCACATGCTGGTGTAGGGGAGAAGCCGGTGGCTGTGGAACAGATATTTTCTCTGTCTGCAAAGTCAGCTGGCTCACAAAGGGCTATAACCCATGTCCTCTACCTGATCGGCATGTCCTTTAATCTGAGTTTAAAAGGCTAGCTAAACAGGTTATGTTTGGCCTAAACTGCTCTCTGGAGCTCAGCTGTTAAATATCACCAGCCAAAGCCGCTTTGTCAGACAGATGGGGTGGGGTTTTCACCTCAAATGATAAAATTGGCCCCTGGCTTCTCCAGTGTTTTCCACCTCCAGCCCCAGCAATGGCAACACCCAATCTCTCCCTGGAAAGTCTTCTTTTTCTCCTTACAAAGTCCTGTTGCCTTTGAAAACAACTGCCTCCCTAGACTCCTTATAGGTTGAGCCTTCCTGGCTGTGCAGATGGGCAGGCCCTAGGATGAACTGTTGCCTAGCAACGTCCCTAGTGTGTGGAGGGGCTGATTGGCCCACCTGTCTATAAGATTCCCCTGCAGGAGGCCCTTGGGGAAATAGAGACATCATCTACTTTAAGACTAAGGCATACTGTTGGCTTTTGGGCTGCCTGTAGTGAAATACAAAGATATTAGTCTTTTAATGAATAGCTAGCTCACTTTAAAAATGTTACTTAAGTTTCAATTCTTTCTATAACTTCACTTCTTCCTCTGCTCTCTACTTTCACCTCCCGACTCATTGGCTTTCGCTTTCACAATTTTAAAGAGAAATCTGCAAGACAAGTTCATTTATGTTTATCTTAAGAAAAGTAATATTACACTACCAAACGTAAAATAGATAGCTAGTGGGAAGCAGCCACATAGCACAGGGCGATCAGCTTGGTGCTTTGTGACCACCTAGAGGGGTGGGATAGGGAGAGTGGGAGGGAGGGAGACGCAAGAGGGAAGAGATACGGGAACATATTTATATGTATAACTGATTCACTTTGTTATAAAGCAGAAACTAACACACCATTATAAAGCAATTATACCCCAATAAAGATGTTAAAAAACAAAAAAAGAAAAGTAATATTGGTGCTTGTTCTTTTAGGCATGCACACAGACCCAGACAGACTACCTGTTCTCTTTCCACAAAGGAAGGGGGATAATTGGAGTGATTGCCTAGTGCTTCAGGTCCCAGGCTAGCTTTTATGTGGGTCCCCAGGATATTGGTGTTGGACCCATCTCCAGGAATCAAAGCACTGCTGAGGGTTTTGGGGATGCTATCCTTTTTGGAGAGTCTGAGGCTATTATGATTACTAAATGCCAACAAAGGAACTAATGTACCAACAGCCTCCAAACCAAACTGCCCCAGACCAAAGCAAACAAACAAAAACCAGCCATTTGAGTCCATGTAGTAGAAGGACAACTTGTTAACTTGTAGTCAAGTACAGCAATTAGGGGATGGCCTAATTTTTATCTCTGGACTTTAAAAAAAATTCTGTTATCCATGGTTAAGGCATCCCATGGACCCAGGTTCATTATTCCTTCCTCACATCACACAGGTGAAGAGATGTACAGTTCTTAGTATTAACTCACCATGAAGCTACATAATACATTATGGAGTGTTTTTCTTATGGTACAGTAAGCAAGTGCATAGACTTTGAAACCTGACAGGTATGAGTTTGAATCCAATTCTGCTATTTCCTACTTTGTGATCTTGGGTAAGTTTCTTAACTCTGTGAAACTCTTTCCTCATCCGTAGAATGGAAATATTAATATCTACCTTGTAGACATCTCGGGAGTATTAACTAATACAGCACTTCTGGTGTAGTGCCTGATTCTTAGTAGGAATTCAAACATTAGTTCCCTTTCCTCTTTCTTCTGTGCCTCTGTCCTTAACTAACCTCTACCATTCAATCTCCTTCAGAAACCCTAAGCGGAGACCAGGTGCTATAAGGAGATAATCCAAATGGAACCAGGTGTTAATGAATGAAGACCGTTCTTCATCTTGCTCCAGGTTTCTGGCTGTGATTTTCTTCTTTCCTATTTGTGGTAGGCTTAACTGTTTGCACTGGCACCACCCTGGGCTTCCTGTTGACAATTTCTGTTAGAATTTTAAGAATGCCATAGAGAGAGAGAGTGAACAGAGGACAGATTCTAGGTAGACAGCAGTCAGGGAAAGAATATGCAGTAATCTTGAGTTGGGGAAGAAGGGACAGAAATGTTTTTTAGAGAAAGTGAAGACATTGTCAGGACTCAGGGAAATGCGGTAAGTCTCTCTGTCGGCAAAGCATTTATTGAGCACCTACTCCATACGGACTCAGCTTCGTCATGAGATTCCAAGGACCTGGGAGGCCTGATTCCTGCCTTTGAGCGCTTTGAGTTTAATGGACAATCAGAAGAACAGAGAAAGAATCACAGCAGTCTGGCTGAATGTGCCAATCATACAGTTGCTAAAGGGTTTCAGGCTGAAGGAACAATTGCATGTAATTAACCAAAAGGCTTCCTGAAAGAGGCAGTTTGACAGAGATGAAGGTCATGGGTTGAAGGAAAGGAGCTCAGGGTCCAGGACAGCAGGTGCAAAGGCTTAGTGCTAGTGGGTTGTCCCAGAGGGTGAAAGAAGCCCCCTCCTCAACTGCTCTGTGAGTCTCCCTTCACCTTGAGCCCTCTTTCACTGGCCCAGCAGGGACCGAGCAGGGGGCTGCTAATGGTCTAACCTCGCTGGATCGCAGGACTCCAAAGAACGGGTAGAGGAAGGCAGGCACCAGGGCTGCAGCTCCAAGAGGCACCGCCTCGGACACCCAGTACACAGCAGTCACGATCAACACGTAAGCACACGCAGCCTCCTGGAAGGGGAGGAAAGTGGGTGGTTAGTCACAGGGACAGCCACTGCCACCAAGGATCCAAAAGAGACCCAGGGCAGAGGCAGGAGGCACACGGACTCAAACGTGGGCACTGGAACACAGCTCTGGGAGGTGCAAAGGTGGACTTGGCAGAGAAGTTTGGTGGATACATGTCATCGTATTTTGGTGGGTGAAGTTATGGCTGCTCCTTGGGGCGACTGATGCCTTGTACGTGGTTTGCAGCAGGGTGGCCACCGGGACTGTTATGCTATCACAGCTCGGTTGGTTCCTGAAACTGAGCAGGGTAGGGACTGAAATTAACTGCAGTGTCCAGATCATGTACATAAAGGTGGAGTTCACAGTTTTAACTTGGTCTAGGCAGGATATTTTGGTGTCAAATTGATCAGATACCAGAGGTTCTTGGGGTAGCTGAAGGTGGGGATTAATTTGTGTAATTGATTCACATGTGAATTCTGAAACTGGCCCGTTTGGGGCTGGATCACTCCCTGCTGGGTTGGTGGGGAGAGCTGTCCTGCGCATTGTCAAATGTTTAGCAGCATCCCTGGCCTCTACCCACTAGATGTCTGTAGCACCTCCCCAATTGTGACAACCAAAAATGTCTCTAGACATTGCCAAATGTCCGTCGGTGGCGGGGGGAATCATCCCTTGTTGAGAACCGGTGCCCTAACCAGTGTCTGGGACACTCCACTGCCTGATGTACATGGAAACTTCCTTCTGACAAAGAGAGTAAGAGTGCTGTCTATCTGGAAGGGAAGGCCTGGAAATTTACCAGGGTTTTCCCCGGCCCACTCCCTTTGCTGGTCGTACAACCGTGGGGTGCACAGAATAAATAAGTACAACATTCTTATAAAAAATCAGTCCTCCTTAACCTTAGCTCCGGTAATCCTGGTTGCCCCGAATGGTGCTGATTGATGGTGGTGAGAAAGGTCACTGGCTTACTCTTGGAGAGGTCACTGTCCAAGGGTTTTAACAATGGTCTCCGGAGGGCCAGTGAATAGAAGATCCAAGCTGGCTGCGGACTCCTCCGTTTATACCTAGTTCTAAACCCACTGCGCTCAGGTCTGACCTGCCCTGAGGCTGGCTGGTGATCAAGGAACCTGACAAATCTTGTTCTGTTTATCTCTCCCTTGGGTTCAGAACAAGCGTCCTCAAACTCTTACACAAAAGTTACAAAAGGTCGCCACGATCAGTGAGGGGCGTTGGGAGTGATTAACCCAGCCTGGCTGGATGGAACCTTGTTCCCTCCTGATACGCATGGATTATGGGGTTGGGGGTTGAGAAATGGGAACTGGGCGCAACAATTGTTGACTGTAGCTCCCACTGAGATTTCCTCTGGGGCCAAAAGATCAGAGAGAAGTTAAAGCTTTTGGAAGTGCTGATAAGACAACAGAACCAATACTGGGGGGGGGGGGGGGGGAAAGGGCTCCATTTGAAAAAGAATGCAGTTTAGAGAAATGCTCGTTTACTGCAGAAATAAAAATACCTAAAGGAGTTCAAAGCCCTTCAGCCCACTTGAGCTCACTTATTCCCATCTCCTTCCTGGGAAAGAGACAGAATGGCAAGTGTTGTTTCTAGTTGAAGCAAAGGAGATAGAATGTCTTTCCCTCACTGAGAAGCCCTTATTCCTTACAAAGAACCTTCAGTCTTTCTTGGCTTGGTCATTACAGGTCCAGGAGCGAAGGAAGGAGAGAAAAGGGAGAGAGAGAGAGCAAGAGCTATTTCTTTCTACCATGCATCATTTTGGTTTGAAGTAGGAGAATTTGGGTAAGCCAAGGTAAACTTTTTGATTGTAACTATTGTTAGGAATTAGAATAAGTTACTGGAGGAAGTCACCAAGCCACCTTCATCCAGCAGTATTAAGAACAGGATAAACTACCATCATTTTAATCTGAACTTTCCTTAGAGCTTTCTGACTTTCATTAGAAAAATGGCCAAGAGACAACCTTCAGACGGCCTTTCCATCTACTTCGCACTCAGTACACCCATGGAATTTACATAAACTTCCTTTTGCCCCTTCTCAACTGTCTCAAAATTCAGTAGGGAAGCTTATATTCAGATAACCCAGAATACTCTGTGAAGTTTGTTTACAGGCTCCTGTGTCCCTGCATCTGGCCGTGGTCTGGCAGGTAGCTCAATCAATGTTGGTGAACTGAGCTGGGCTCCTCTGCTGGCTAACAGGTCTCCCTTATCTACTGGAGAAAATATTCTGGAAACCCGCAGCCTCTTATCACTGCCACTGGTCAGCAGGAATGTAGGGATTGGTGCGTACTCGGGCAGTGCCTTTAAGGGATAGTGTGTACTCGGGCAGTGCCTTTAAGGGATAGTGTTGTCAGTTCTTTTTTGCTCCTGTTGACAAATAAAGGAGCGAGTTCAAAAGTGGCATTTCCCCACAGCGGATGCTCCCTGACCCTGCTACTAACTGATGTTTGCATCTACTTCTTTCCCTACAGTCTGACCACCCCGATGAAATACCATTCAGACTCCACTGGAAGGAGCTTGAGGTCACGTCACTTGGTGTCATAAATGACTGGAAGGGCTTTTGAAAATTTAGCTTGGGAGTTGGGTGTAACTTTTATCCCACCGGATTGCTGAAGCTGGGCTTAGTTGCAGATGCCCCGCTCTTGACCTTCCTCTTCTGTGTATGGGAAATCAAGTCTGGGCCCCTGGCTTTAGAGAGCTGGGCAGGAAAAAATGAGAGGTCATACTAATCCTTCCTAAAATGCGGCTGCAGCTTGTCACTTTGAAGAAGCATCAGAACTGCAGGCCAGGAGCTCTTGCCCAGATCACTTCTCTCAGTTCCAGCCCAGAGCAAACAAGGCTATTTAGGGATCTTAAGGATTAAATATCAGAATCTAAGTGTGATGCAAGGGGGCCGAATAGATGAGAGCCAGTCCCCGTGGTGGTTTGTGCCTACTGTGACCTCAAGGTGCTTCTGCGTCATTGCAGAGGAAGGAGAAGAAGCGTCTTACTGACACTGGGACACACGGAGGAATCATCTTTGCAGGGCACACTGGGGCGAGTGGTGAGCAGGCTGCATCCAGGTCTGAGGGCTTTGGCCACCCAGGCTCCATCTAGCTGTCCCGAGGGCTACCCATGAGCACAGACTGGGAAGCTCTGAGGTAGCATATTTCTCTTTTCTTAAGGCACTGGTTCTCAACTGGAGCCAAGTTTGCCCCCCAGGGAATATTTGGTAATATCTGGAAGCATTTTTGGCTGTCACAATTGCAGGGGGTGCCTGTGTGCTGCTGGCACCTGATGGGTAGAGACCAGGGATGCTGCTAACCATGCTACAGTGCACAGCACAGCACGGCCCTCCCATCACAACAGAGAACTCTCTCCCCCCACCCCCAAATGTAACTAGTGTGGCTGTTGAGAAACCCCGCCCTAAGGAGAAGCTCAGTTGGACAGAAGGCGCTAGGTCAAGAAATGGCAAGGTCTCTTGCTCTCAGTGAGTCCATCTTTAAAAACCTATTCAAGAATTTTGATAGACCTCAACAGAGCAGAGGTTTGCCTTTCCTCCCTTGTCTCTCCTCTTTTCTTTTTTTCCCACAACATCCCTCTTCTGTCACATTTATAGATTTTTTTTGTCTACTTCAGTAATTTGTTATTTTGTTTTCTTCTTCATGTGGATACTTCTCACTAGTCATTGGTAACTGAGAAGCTCCAAGACAGGCTCCCAGAATTAAATGGCAGCACTACCCCCCAGACTCATGGTCACCAGAGATGGGGCTGACTCAGGGGACACGGGGCGGGGGGTGCCTGATGCTGCTAATGAGAAGAGCAGGTGCCACTTGGTTGGCATTCCCTTAACCCATCTGACACCGAGTAAAACAAAACAAAACAAAAACATGAAAAGGAAAGAAAATCAGCCTACTGGGACAAAACCGGAAACGGACTAGTGTGTGTACACGCCGGGAAACCGTCCAGCACCAATCACTGTCCGCTAATCCCAGCCCGGTTTTCATCAGCAGCTCCCTGGTGCTCTGAGTTTTTATTCTACTAAAGACTTAAACCAGTTTGTTTTTAAGAAACCATTCTAATCCCCTTTAACTGTGTAATTTAATCTTGGTTACGAAGTTACTCTGGGAGCTGAGTGGAAGACACCCTTCCCCTCCCACAAACAAGATTAACCTTTCTTAGCTTATTTTTCCTAAAGTCTCAAGGGTAGTGCCAGCTAGGGTAAGGGGTAAAGCCACTGGGAGGAAGGGGGGGGGGCAGGGAGAAAAGGAGCTGGAGGAAGGCAAGGAAGGCAAATGACGGTCTCAGAAGCAGAGCCCAGGCTCTTCTGCTCACACAAACCTGGACAAAAAATTGGGCCACAGTCTAGAGTTGGGGGCTCTTATTCTGTTTTATCGAGTCATTTGCTGTCTCTCCATCAAGAGCACAGAGAAGAAAACACAGAGGATACAAATAATCAAAGGGCCACATGCATGGGACCAGGGCAGGCTGCCAAGCTGCGCTTTCAACTTAAAGTTCAGAAGGAACTTGAGGGATTAAGAGTTTCAAATCCTGGTTATCAGAGCCCACCGTAGTCACCCACAGACCCTGGCTAGATGCACAAGAGCCCGGCCGGGGACCCCACCGCAGTGCACCTCAGGCTGGGGTCCACAGTCCCCTCCCTCCCCCATCTGGGAGGTCTTCCTGCATGTCCAGTTGCTCTCCCATATGGACGGTCACATGTTGACTCCTGGCAAATACCGGCTCTCCAGACCGCCCTTCTCTTTATCGGGTGTCCGCCTGGCCCCTGCCCCCGAGCAGGCTGGCCCACTGCTCTGTGTCACACAGATCAGCCACTCCAGCCATCGGCCCTTCCTCTTATCTCAGTCCTGGCCAGGGGCCGTGGGGCTGGGGGACTGGGAATGGGGTGAAGGGATGAAAATGGCGGTTTTTAGGCAGAAAGTATGTTAGCCTCCTCCAGGAAAGCATTTCCATTTCTTTACACCAACAGAAGAATGCTGAGGCGCTGCACGAGCACCCCACTCCCTCCACCGACCTCCCCTCTGACCTCCCACCTGACCCCCTGGCCCCAGGAGGGGACCGGCTGGTACTCACGCTGCTGGGGTGAAGCATGGGCAGAGGCAGCAGCAGGAGCGGCACGAAGATGACGAGTAGCAGCTTCCTGGCTCGGTGGAGGCCCTTCAGCAAGCCCATCCTGGACCTCCTCCCCTTGGAGCCCGCGCCTGCCAAGTGCCTGTGCTGCTGGCGACGCTCGCCTCCCTCCAGAAACACTCCTTCAACCTTTCTCGGCTTCCAAGAGTCCTCTCTCGTCTTAAGAGCAGAACAGGAGGGCAGGTAGAGCCTCTGTTTGCAACAAAGGCCGGCCTCCTCGCCTTCGGTTTTAGGTGGGATTGGTGAGCATAGTTTTATGCCCAGCAAAAAGGAAGCGGGAAAGGATGCTAAACGGGGGCATAATGGCTCTCTCTTTGCTTGATCAGTAATGGAGTAACTTCATTCCAAAGCTCAGCAAAGGCCCCCTTAATCAATCAAGATTACACCTCTGCTGCAGCTGTCTGGCTGCCGTCTATTGTGCCCTCCAACATTTTTCCTCTCTCGGATGGCCTGTTTTGGGCAGTACCACTTTCGCTCTCTACCTGTGCTGGCTGTACCCCCTTTCCTTAAAAAATCTAGTTCCCCCTCTTCCCTTAAAACAAACCCCCGAGTTTGTCAGCAGACCATGGAGACTTCAAATAGGGCTGGTCTCTCCTCCCAGGGCCTGGCACTTTAACTCTGTTCAAATTGCTCTCCTTCTAATTGGTTTCCCATTATAATTTGCCTTGAGCCTGGGCCTCCAAAGCAGAAAAAAAAAAGTCCCCAAGACATTCCTTTTTGTCACGGGACAAACTCTTGCTGGAGGCCCACCTTAACTTTCCTTCACCTATGGGACGCAGGACAGAGGCAGTAGCCACGCCCATTCCTCACAGCCAATCAGCACGTTGGAAAGAATGAGTCAGTATCTCTTCCAAAGGCAGTTCAGGATTGGTCCCAGCAGGGGCCTGCTGATTCTGCAGAACCTAAGCAATGTGCAAAGCTTATTTTTGTTTCTCAAACATCCTAGGGGCTGGAGTGATGACCATCACCGTAAACAGAACCCCACTTCCTCAAGCACTGCTTTAACGTTGCAAAGCATAGGACCCTGAGTTTTCTCTGGGAGGGCCACTTGCTGACCTAGTCCTTAGGAAGATGAAATGTCTGGTGGCAGGGAGAAAATGAAATATTAATCCTGGAGAACTTTACCCCAGAGTATAGAATATTAAGTCTTTTAGATTTCCCTGGTGGCAAAGTTGTTTGCTTCAGCACCCGGGTGAATACAAAGCATGAGTCAACAGAGGGTGTTAGCCTGTCAGAAAGACCACAGACCCTTTTAGGGAGAATGGGAAGGGTACTGCCTCTCTGGAAAAATCTAGATGCCAGTCTCATTTGAGAGGCCCTTGGAGCCCAGACATCTGTGGTCTTTCTGGCTGGAGTAGGTGTTCCAATGTCCCTCTCTGAGGCTCTTTACCAAAAAAGAAGCAGGAGGCTTCCTTTGGCTGGTGTGCAGGGAGGAGGTGGGAGGGCAGGAAAAAAATGGTTGGGTGCAGGAATAGGGCCTTTGCAGCCCTTGGACGCTGGAATTTCTGCTGCTTACAGGTGAGGAGAAGCATTCTCTTTTCTCTGAAAAGTCATGTGGATATGGGGCAAGGAAGAAAGAAAAAAGAGAGAGAGAGAGAGAGAGAAAGCCCCCAAACTTTTATATTTGGTGGTCCTTGGCAGCATTGCCTTCATCTGAGAGATGCTGAGCAGAGTCAAGGGTTATGAAATTCACGTTCGCTTGAATTCACAGAACGCAAGGAATGGCATTCTAGGGTCTGCAGCTATGCCAGTCGGAAATAATCCCCAGGCTAAAGGCAAAGTGACTCCAAAAAGGTGACTCTAGAAAACCAGTTCTTCTTGACCTCTAAAGCAGGAGCAACTGTGGACGACCCAGTTTGAAATTTTCTTGCCATTGTAGGATGCGCTACAATGACTCATCTCTTTAAGTGCATTTTAAAGACTGGCTACTGTATTTACTACATTCAGGCCTCATTTTGTGATGATTTGGAAACTCAGAATGGGCAAAAACACATGTGTGATGTTTTGGTGGCAAATATTAAAGAGTCAGGGTACAAGTAAACAGCTGTGGAAGTCAACATTCTCTGTTAAACCCATGAGCCACTTCAAATTCCTTGGTGAGATAGTATGAGATAATAAAGATTCCATTAAGCCTGGAAACTCAATCATGACATTTTAATTACACCATAAGTGAATATTTGTTAAATAAAACTATGTGAGTGACATAGTAAGACCAGTAGTTCTCCTTCAGGACTCTATCTACTTTTTAGATAAAGAAAACATTTTCCTAAGGAAATTTTATACATTGCTTAAGAAATGTAAGACAGATTCCACCTATATGAGGTATCAAAAGTAGTCAAACACTTAGAAACAGAAAGTCGAATGGTAGTTGCCAGGGGCTGGGGGGAGAGGGAAAAGCGGAGTTGTGGTTTCATAGGTATCGTTTTTGCAAGATGAAAAAGTTCTGGAGCTCTGTCACACAACAGCGTACATGTAGTTAACATTACTGTACCGTACACTTAGAAATGGTTCGGATGGTAACTTTCATATGATGTGTTTTTTAACCACAATAAAAAAATGAAAGATATTAAAATGGGTTAGGAAAGTCAGGGGCACCATGTAAAGTCATTTAACAAGCATTTGATTTTAGGCCAGTGCTCTGGCCTTTACCACTTATGTGATTTACCACTTACGTGATTCTCCTTTATGAAGGTTTCAGCATATAGATGTTTTTCAATGTCTCTTGAGTGACACCAGAGGTAGCCATGAGAATGCCGACTATAGAGGAAACTTCCAGAATTTTTAGATCCTAAAATTTCCCGGCAGTCTAGAAATGGCAGAAGGGTTCCACTGAGTCACAGGCAAGCTTCCACTACTATGTCACACTCTGAATTATTCTTTGAGTAAATATGACAAAATGTGACTGGGTTGTGATGGTGGTGTGTACGGTGCGGCATTAATGAGGCAAAATGGGAGAGTCCGTTGCTGTCCAGGCTACTCCCTCACTGCTCACTGGGCAAAGAGTCGGGTTTTGGGGTGGTGGTGGTGAGGAGAATGTTTGATTTTGCTTGTAAATGAAGTCAGTGCTATAAAACTTTTTGTGGGTAAACAATTCATTTGTATTCAGCCTAAAATAGTGTTGAAGTATCTAGTTACTAAACATGAAATTTTCATTTGTCTTTAAAAAGGTTGTGCCCTTCTTCTTTCTTTTATTTTTTCAGTTGCTTGCCACCTAAGTATGGACCCAATTTATCAGTACAAAAGTGCCTTTAATTTTTTGTGGCAGGGTGAATGAACTACCATTGCTATCACTGGTCCTGGGAACCACCCTCCCATTCACGGATCTCCTACCCCTGGGAGCATGTGTATCCTAACATGGTAGGCAGGGACGACAAGGGTGGGTCTTTCCTCCTGCTGCCTAGAAGAAAGCTCTCAGATCCATTCTGATAGGGGTGGAGCGCCAGGGTGTATGCAGGACTCTGACTGTTAGAGTATTGCCCAGTGTCTAAGGATTGAGGCCTTGCTGACCCCCTCTCCAGCCCACATCCAGGAAAAGCACAAATACTGAAGGTAGGCCGTGAGGCTTATCTGCTTTCTGGGCAATCCCAAACTTGTCTGTACCTCTGTCTTGACTTTGTTTTAATCAGACAGTGATCCCCAAAGGAGACAGTGAGCAACAGAGTACGGGCAAGAAGAGGCAGCGAGAGGTCAAGCAGGAGAAACTGGGAGATGCCTTGAGGAATGGATATAAAGATAATCAGAACCGGACCCAAAGACAGAACAGCAGAGACACCAAGTGCAATGAAAAGAAAGAGGCAAGTGGAGTGACTGCATGAAAGAGAACGTGCAATCTTAGAAAGAGAAAAATCGAACACAAAAGCATATATCAGAGTCTGTATTTGAGGGAGGTAAAAGAGCAATATAGCCACAGGGAGTGAGAACCAGAGAGGATGATTAGTCCTCTGAGCCTGAGGACATCGGGATGCAAAGTGGGATTTTTCTCTGATGATAAACACCTTGCTCCTGCATCCTGGTGTTACTACAAAAGATCATGCAGCGTGCGCTGCTAGGCGAGGCTCACTTATTCAAAGATTCTAAAGAAGTCCAGACCAGCTTTCGTCTTCATTCAGTGACAATTGTTAAATACCCATTTCAGAATAAAAAATTTAGCCCAGTGAATCCTTGTTTATTCAAAGATCAGACTTCCTGCAGCTTTAGCCTCCAGAACCCAGCTGTAAACCTCGGAGAAGCTGGAAAGGTCTCTGAGCTGGTGAGGAATCTTTATTAGGACCCAGGTGCTTTACTCCTAGCAGGGACCTTCATCTATTAACTCTTATTTAATGTGGAATTATAACAAGACTTGCTATCTTATTTTTCAGGCGATGCCCAGTAAGAAAGAACAAATTGCAAAGGGCGAGTTATGTTGGTAGCAAAGAAAATGCTACTTTTATCGCCTGACAGTGAGGAAGGCAACAGAAAAACTCACACCAGATTCAGAGTTAAGAAAGCCTGGGACTGGGCTTCCCTGGTGGCGCAGTGGTTGACAGTCTGCCTGCCGATGCAGTGGACGCGGGTTCGTGCCCCGGTCCGGGAAGATCCCACATGCCGCGGGGCGGCTGGGCCCGTGAGCCATGGCCACTGAGCCTGCGCGTCCAGAGCCTGTGCTCTGCAACGGGAGAGGCCACAACAGTGAGAGGCCCGCGTAGCGCAAAAAAAAAAAAAAAAAGAAAAGAAAGCCTGGGACCTTTCAGGGTTGATACAAACAGTCCAGCAGAGACATCTCAGGTCCAGGTGTCCTCCCTGTAATATCTCACAGTTAGTTAAATGCTTGTGAACATTTCAGAAGTAGAGGAATCTTAGAGATGATCTCATCTAACTCCTTCATTAGAATGTTTCCGAGATACTAAATTCAACCTTACTGGCTTTCATATATATCCAGTCAATATTGCTAAAATGAAAGTTTTGGCATTTGAAAGGGTAAAATTCTGTCATCTGAAAATCATTTTTGTTTGGAGCACTTAATTCTCTGATGATGCTCAATAATTTTAGCATTAGGATAGGCAGGCCGTGGCACTGGTGCCACCTCTTTCGTTAGGATGACCCTCTCTGCATTAGCTTGGTTTCTCTGTTCAAAAGGCAAGGCATGACAGTAGCATTTCTGTTGGCCCCCTTCATGTTTCTCCTCTACATTAGACCAGCCTTCAGGAAAGAAGAGTCTAGATATATAGGTCATAACTGATTTTCTGACTGATTCTTTTTGGGGACTTTTGGAAAAGTTGAGAAGTATATCCTTGGTTAACAATGTATTTATTTGGCTATAGCTCTAGTTTCTTTATATCTTACTACAGAACTTTGGAAAGGTGTTCATTCAATCCAGCACCCTGATCTCTTAGGACCAAAGAAATCTGTCCCCCACTTTCCCACCATGCCCAGACTTCTGTTATGTCTCTCCTGGCTCTGTCCTCACTCTTGGGTGTCTGTGTTACAGTCACTCAATGTTAAAGCATATCTTAGACTCCTGCAATTCACCAGGCAAAACATTCAGCCTCTGGAGGCATCTTGAATTACCATTCCAGCCCTTTTTTCCAGCCCAGGTCACATTATGATATGACTCACAGTCTTATGCTTGTCAAGAAGTTACAAGGGGCAAAGAGCATCGGTGTTTCTTGTTTTATCTTTGCTGCTCTGAGTTGGTGGTATGTGTTTTGTGGCTGGTCTCTGTAAATGGAGTAGAGAATGAAGAATTTCTGGTTTACTGTGTGCTGGTCCCTGCTCCCTGGTCCTGGTGCCAGCCAGTCTCTCAGGGAGATGCTCTGGGACATGAGGACCGCATTAAGTCATGCCTCAAGGCATGGAAAAGGCTAAGGAGGGACTGGGCCCAGATATCCTTCTGATGCCCTTGGGACGAGGCTGTGCGATAGGCTGTGTAGGCCAGGGTCAGCGCTGTCCTTTCGAAGTCCTCTTTCTTGAGGATGCCTGGGTGGTTGGAGAGGCTGGCGCTCAGCCGCCGGATGTCTGGGATGCTCTTGGGGATCACATCATTGCAGATGGCGCGGAAGTCAGAGGCCTTCCGCAGGGAGGAGAGCTCCTCGTCCTTGATGGAGATCTTCAGGTCAGGGCTGATCTCAAGTTCAGCCAGAAGGAACTGGGGGGAAACATGGGGTGTGGAAAAGCATGAGGCATTCGTTGTTGAGGACATCACTGGATTCATGATCACGTGCGTTCATGTAGGGAGGTGGCTTGCAGAGAGCTTTGGAATCAAGAGACCTGGGTCCCAGTCCTGACTTTCCCACTACCTGTGTAACCTCGGATGAGTCACCTAACTTCTCTCAGCCTCCTTTTCTTCCTCTGTGGAATGATTAATAACAGCAATACTTCACTGGGATATTGTGAGGAGTAAATAAGACAAATATGAGTGACATCTATCACTGTGCCTGGTACAAAGCCACTGTTAAGGAACACTTTGTTGTTTCTAGTGTCCCGAATCACCCCCTTCTCTCCTTCCTCCCTCCCACCCACCAAAGATCTTCTAAAGCGCAGACTGACTATTTTGGATAATTTAAAATCAGAAGCTGGGAATTAGAAGGATGCAGAGAATTGTGCTAGGAATTAAGTGTGCTACAGAGATTTGTCCTCATTTCTTGACTGTTCTTTAAGAGTAGGGGTGAGGTCTGTCATAGGCACCCCCTGCTCAGTGCCAGGCTCATATCAGGAACCTAACCAGTACAATTTAGACTGAGTCCTAACCCTCCCCTCTGTCTCCGGCTTCCCCCGGCTCTAATCCATCCTGCATGCTACTGTCTGTTATCTTCCTAAAACAGGTCTCTTGCTCTGACTCCCATATTCATGACCTGGCAGAGGCTATGCATTTTCCAGTTTGTTCCCCGAGGCAGGATTTGAAATCTTCTGCCTGGCTCAGCTGCTTGACCATGGCAGGCTATCTCCTTTTTAGTCAGACAGTTCTAGTACATGCAGGATGTCAGAGGGCGTCCAGACAGGAGGGGAACTTTGGCGATCTTTGGAGTCCCTCATTTAACAGCTGAGGAGATTCAGGCCCAGGGAGAAATGGTGGCTTATGCAAGGTTACATAGCTGATGGGCGGCAGAACCAGAACTAAAGCTTAGGTCTTGAACCTGGAATTTTTTCACTGAACCAAACCAAGCGGCCTTGGGTAAATTTACCTGTGGTTTGGAGGAGAAGTGGCGTCTTGGTGCCAGAGGTATGAGAGGCAGAGGGAGAGAGCCTTTGGGGTGGCCCCAGATTCAAAAATGGGGCTGTCACAGTATGAGGTTACTGAGACACAACTCCACTCAGACAATAGGTTTGGCATTGCCTGGGCACTGCTGGTGAGTCCTGGCTTAAAGCTCTGGCTGGGGAATATTGCCCCGCTCTGTTGCTTGGGTGCAGGTAGAGGCGCCTCTGGGCCAAGCCTAAATCTCTAATTTTGCCTCGACTAAACCCCTAATGCCAACCTTCCCTGGGACAGCATGCGGGAAAGGAGAAGGGGGTGCGAAGAACACTTTCCTCTGGGATGGGCAGGATTCGCTACCTCCACACACAAGTCTAGGCCAGTTCCCCGGGCAACAGAGGTCACTCATTTTCAGGGGCTCAGGTCACTTCTCCAAAAAATATAGAGAAGGAGCAATGCCTTTTGAGTTACTTGAGTGGCCCACTCTCCCCTCTGCCTACCTCATAGAGCAGCTCTACTTCCTCCAGGGAGCTCTGCAGGACGGGGTTCAAGGGCACCGACGAGGATCTCTTTGGCCGGTGGGCGGCAGGGAAGAGCACGGCTGAAAGAAAAAAGAGTGAGCTCGCCAGGCTGCAGCGTGCACTGGCTTCTCCCGTGGGTGAACCCCAAGGTTAGCCGTCCAGTCTTGAAAGCGACTGACTCCACGTGGTGGTGGAGCTGCGAGAAAAAGGGGCTGCTTCTTTAAGACACTTGGTTGTGATTTACCAGAAAACTGGGCAATAACTGTAAAAATTGGTGAGACCTCGAGGTAAGTAGGGCCCCCGGAAGTTGTGCAAAGCACAGTTTACGTAACCATACATGACAGCTCTGCTTCTTGATAATGGCGCCCTTGGGCCATCAAGATAGTGTCCAGTGATGTCCAGAGTACTGTGTTGAAGAAGGGAACTGCATAAGCAAGGATTTCTATTAGAAGTGATAAGAATGAAACATCTTCAACGTAAAGGACACTGGTAGGAATCTCCCACCTCCTGGAAAAGCTGGTTGGCTGTAATATTGCTTTCTCTGTAATCCGTTTATTATCTAGCCCACAAGTTCCTCAGGGGCTTGGACCAATGTGCTTTCATGTTTATGCCTGTGCAGCATAGCCTGGCAGGTTTCCAGGGTGCACACAAGGTGCAGTTGTTGGCAGACCGCATCCCTGCATCGATGGGGGCCTTGACGGGCAGAGGGGTAGCCCTGCTTCTGCAGACCATCTTGGGGGATGGAGCCTACAAACTCCAGAGCAATAGTTCCTGGCCCAGAATTTTAGCAGGATTTGTTCTCTTTGCCAGAAAAGTGCCCATTTCCCACAGAATCATAGATTTTAGGACTTGAGAAGGCCTTAGCCTCTGCTCACTCACAGCCTCTGCCTCTGGTCTCAGGTGGAGCTCAGGAGGGCGAGGCATCTCCTTCCTACTCCACAGGTTCACAACCTTGACCATACATTAGAGTCACCCAGGGTGTGTGGGTCCAGCTCCAGTAGTTCTGATTTAAGTGACTAGGATGTGATTGAGACAGTAAACTTTCTGAAAGCTTCCTAGGTACTTCTAATGGCAGCCTAGGTTGCCAGTCAGAAGGTGCTTGACCCAAGCCTGTGTAGAAGGAGCTGTTCCTGCTGAGTGGATACTCCCAATTTAGCACAATGCTTCTCAGCCTTGACTGTGCATTAGAATCACCTGGGAGCTTTATAAACCTACACACCCAAGGCTGCCTCCCAGGCCAGTTCATGGGCATCTCTGGGGTGGATGTAGGCATCGGGACTTCCGACAGCTCCCTGGTGTTACAACGGGCAGGCAGTGTCCATAACCACTGGGTTACCCAGACCCACCGCCAAGCAGCTGGTGCCCGGCTAGAATTCAGAGCTCATTCCCATCCGATGAGGCCTTATAGGGGCATCTGAAGAGACCAAGGCCCTCGTGTTCTTGGAGACAAGAGAGTGGCGGTGTACTTTGACCCTACTTTCTCCTTGGTGGGAGGTGACACTAGGACCAGAACTGGTCCTGGACCAAGATGCGGCCTATTCCTTCTTACCATGAAACCCCTTTTCAAGCAACTCCTTTATGTCTTCTCTGTTATTGTGAAGTGAAAGGTATTGTTCCCTTTAAAAATATTCACACTGCAGCAGGTGAAGGGGATAGGAGGGAACAAGGTCCTGGCACAGGGCCCTTTCTGCTGCCTCCCGGGAAGTTATTCAAGGCCAGACCTACACGCTCTTCACTCAATTGCTTCTCTGCGAACAGCTACTTCCTTTAACATGCACACCCCTGGTGGACCCCTAGTTCTCAAGAGTTGGGAAGAAAATACTTCCTGATGCAAAGCTGGGCTTAATAATGGAAATGTTGCTTCTAGGAGGCCTTGTTCTCATAATTTTTAAAATAATAACACAGTTTGGGGAAGATTGTTAAAAAACAATTCAGCCTCTGGACTAGGGCTGATCATTGCTTCAGAAAGTATATGTGGGGAGCACCGGAGTCTCACAGATGGACCCCTTCCCCCTTCTTCCCACCTTCCACGGGTACCCCTCACGTTGCTGTGGCTGCTTTGACGGTGTGTGTGTGTGGGAGGGGCTTTTATGGCCCTCTGGGCTGTGATGTGCAGCCAGCTCTAGGGCAGGCGTCTCGGCAGCTGCCCGTGTCTGACTTCCTGTGCGTGAGGCTAGGTCTGGAGACCTGGATTCATCCCCACTGGAGATGCTGCCGGTGGTGGGCGAGAGATAAGCTGTGTCTTGCCCACGTCGAAACATTCAGGTAAGAAGTTAAACGACTAGCCACTCCAGATGTCCTTGTCCATAATGACAGAGGCCGGACCCTGCCAGAATGCAAATGACCCGACCAAGAGCTGACCAACTCCAAGAGGTACACACGCAGACCTTTAAACCAGACCGGCTCCCACGTCGTTAGAAGAACGGCCCTGTGCCCCTAGGAAGCCTTTCCCTGGGACCCCACCGTACACTGCTGTGTTCCTTCTCCATCTCCTTAATTCTCTTTTTATCTTCTTCTTGCATCCTTTCTATACATTTCACATCTTGCCGTCTATTGCTGGCTCCTGGGAGGGAATGAATTTTATGCTTCTGACCTCAGTGTCTGCATAGAGCTCAATATATATACTGAGTGCAGTCTCAATATATATTTTGGAATGATTTTAAAAATAAACTAGGTATTAAAACAACAAAACAGAGCATCCCTGGAGACTCTCCAATTCAGGCTTTGCTGGTTTTCCTTCCTTTCCCTTCTGCCCCATCTCCCAAATTTATGAGGTCATTTTAAGTTCGACTCCGTCCTCGCTGTGAGCGATTATAAGCGGCTTTGGGCAGCCCAGTCCGTGAGGCTGGTAGTTCTGAGGCCCGAATCCTCCCGCTGGACGGCTGTTAGCAGCTGCACCCTCTCGGAGGGAGAAGGGAGAGAGGCGAACGGGGTGGGGAGGCCAGGGACTGGCAGAAGCATCCCACTCCCTCTTGGGCACCACCTGAGTGTGGAGCCTTGGGCAGGAAGGCTGCTGGGACAGTGTTGTTAAGATCACTGACTTTGTGTGTCTTCTGCCTGGTGTAAAACTAGGCCGATTTGTTTCTTCCTTTTTCACTTAACGCTCCACACCCAGCCCACGCTCCGGCTGTTTCTTCAGGTTGTGAACATGACCACAAGGACCACTCGGTGTGATCAGGGGACTCCAGAGACTCCCCCATGGCCTTGCATGAAGGTCTGCTGCGCCGGCCAGCCTCGGGCAGGGGGGCCAGCCCCTCCTCCCCGAGCCCCCGGACTCATGAGCCTTCAGGGGACATTGTGAAACACTGGACCAACCCGCATGGAACAAAAAATTTACTTGCTAAAGTTCACGCCACATGCACTAATTTAGTTCAGGAACTGGATCCAGGGATTCATGTGTCTTAGCATGTTCTGTCCGTGTCTTCTATTGAGAGACACATTTGGACCTCAGGCCAAAGTTGTTCAAATGTGGAGCCCGGACATCCTAACAGCTTATGAGCTCACTGTGGGTCAGTCAGCATGCTTGGTGCTTTCCTTATGTACCTTGTGAGGTAAACATTCACATCTCATTTTATAGATGAAGAAACTTGGAGGCTAAGAAACTTGCCCTTGGCCACCCAACTTGTTTGTAATAGGCCTGAGATTAAAATCCAGGTCTCAAGGGCTTCAAAACCCAACTGCTGTATTTAAAATAGATAACCAACAAGGACCTACTGTATAGCACAGGGAACTCTGCTCAGTACTCTGTAATAACCTAAATGGGGAAAGAATTTGAAAAAGAATAGATGCATGTATAGGTATAACTGAATCACTTTCCTGTATACCTGAAACTAACACAACATTGTTAATCAACTATACTCCAATATACAATAAAAATTAAAAACAAAACAAAACAACAAACAAACATACAAACAAAAAACCCCCAATCTCACCAATAGGGTGAACCACGCTATCTTTTTGTAGGTGCATCTGCCCCAAGACTGGGCGTTCTTCAGTTGTGTGTAACCACGGGAAGGATACATGTAGTTAATTAGGAATGAATGAATGCATATTGTATAAAACATACTCTTAAATGAATCACACGTATTTAAACAAATCTCTACCTTTGATTGATAATGTGATATACAAGGTCAAATTTCTACAGCCCTATGATCATTCTCTTGCACTAATCCTCGTCTCCTTTGATCCCTCTTCGTTCCTTTGCAGTCACTAGGCAAAAGCACACCCCATTTCTTTACCTGTTCCACACCTGCACCTGGGTTAAGTGGTCTCACTTGAAATTCGTGATCGTTATTCTCAGGAGGGGCCCCAAATGCTGCCTGACCATTACCCGTATTTCCTGCTTCCCCTCACTCTATTTCAGTGTGAAATGGATGATGATTTCACGCCTCCTCCTTTCTCCTCAAACCAGTTACCGGCCTCGTGCCCAGGTCCTCTGACTTCCCTTCTGTTATTGTGTCCCTGCTCTTATCTCGAGCCAACTTGTCCCCGCGTGCACGAGGTCTCCAAGAAAGTTGTCGCTCACCTTTCCACTTTTCTCTCCCACATCATTAATTTTCCCCTCTCTACCGATCTTTCAAGGCAGCATGAAAACACGTTGCTGCTGCTTCTTTAAAAAAAAATCCCCCCTTGCTGGCCGCTCTTCCTTCCCCTCCGTCTCCTCGCCTTGCCGACTCCTGGCCGCAGCCTGGGTCTCTCCCCTCTCACTAGCCACACTGACTTCGTACGGATGTTCTGCTGTGTATTTCCGGGCCCGACTTCTAGATATGCAGCTGCCTGCGGGAGAGTCTCCTTTTGGATTCGTAATAGTTGTCTCTCCTGATCTCCAACCCAGTCCCAACGCCTGCCATCCATCACACCTGCTCCGCACCTCCTGCTTTGTCTGCTGTCTTCCCATCTCTCGTAGCTGCTCAGGTCAAAACCTGGGAGTTGTCAGTCATCCTTGCCTTTTCTCTGTCTTTCGCACCTCACACCCCACTAATCAGCAAACCTTGCTGGCTCTACCTTCGGAGAAGATCTGCAACCTGGCTTCTTCTTACCGCATCCCAGCTAGCCTCCTGGTCCAAGCCTTGACCATTTCTCCTAACGGTGTCTCTGGTTCCATCCTTGGCTGCCAACTTCATCCTCCTCATTGTATTCTTTTTTTTTTTTTTTTTTTTGGCCACGCCACGCGGCATGTGGGATCTTAGTTCCTCTGCCAGGGGTTGAACCCGTGCCCCTGGCAGGGGAAGCGCAGAGTCTTAACCACTGGACCTGCCAGGGAAGTCCACCTCATTGTATTCTTAACACAGCAAGTAAAGCGATTCTGTGAAAACACAGGTTGGATGATGTCAATTCTCTGCCCAGAAACTTCTATGGCTTTCCATCTCCCTCAGAGTAGAAGCCAAAGATCTTCAGATGGCCACCAGGTACTGCGCGACTTGACCTCTTACTACCTCTCTGCACTCTTCTGCTGTTATCCTCTGGCTCATGCCCCTCTAGCTGCAGGCCTCCTCACTGTTGCTTGAGCTCACCAAGCATGCCTCTGCCACAGGGCCTTTGAACTTCTGTTCCATGTGCCTGGAATACTCTTTCCCTGGAGACTGCATGGCTCACTCCTGTGTTTCCTTCAGGTCTCAAGTCACCTCCTCAGTGAGACCCTCCCTGACTCTCCTATTTAAACTTGTGATCCTTTATATCCTCTAATCTGTCCCAACCTTATTGCCATCCAATGAACCAGATATTTTATTTCTATATGTGCTTATTGTCTGTTTCCTTTCACTAGGACGTCAGCTCACAAGGGCATGTGATTTTGTCTGTTTTGTTAATGCTGTATTCCCAGTGCCTAAAATCCTGCCGGTGACTGTTGAATGAATAAACAATCCCATAGAAACACATTAACTCTCCTTGTTACTCAACTCCATTGTTTTCAGAGTGCCTCACCAAATCCTTCTCTTTTTAACAGGGTGATTCTGGAACTAATTTGCAGTTACAGGTCCTGGATAATTATCAGAAAGTAGATGTTGTCTCCTGTCTCCATCACACCCTCCCTTTATCTATGAGGAACCCCTGTTTGGGTCTAGGAGAAACCGATTTTTTTTTTTTTTTAATTGAAGTATAGTTGATTTACAATGTTATGTTAGTTTCTGGTGTACAGTAAAGTGATCCAGACATATGTATATACACACACACACACATATATTTAGTTACACATATATATTCTTTTTCATTATAGGTTATTACAAGATACTGAATATAGTTCCCTGTGCTGTACAGTAGGTCCTTGTTGTTTATCTAGTTTATATATAGTAGTTTGTAGCTGCTAATCCCAAACTCCGAATTTATCCTTCTCCCATGCCTTTCCCCCTTTGGTAACCATAAGTTTGTTTTCTCTGTCTGTGAGTCTGTTTCTGTTTTGTAAATAAGTTCATCTGTGTCATACTTTAGATTCCACATATAAATGATATCATATGATATTTGTCTTTCTGTCTGACTTACTTCACTTAGTATGATAATCTCTAGGTCCATCCATGTTGCTGCAAATGGCGTTATTTCATTCTTCTTTATGGCTGAGTAGTATTCCATTGTATATATGTACCACATCTTTATCCATTCATCTGTCAATAGACATTTAGGTTGCTTCCATGTCTTGGTTATTGTGAATAGTGCTGCTATGAACATTGAACTGCATGTAACTTTTCAAATTATGGTTTTCTCCCGATATATGCCCAGGAGTGGGATAGCTGGATCATATGGTAACTCTATTTTTAGTTCTTTAAGGAACCTCCATACTGTTCTCCGTAGTGCTTCCACCAGTTTACATTCCCATCAACTGTAAAGAAGGGTTCCCTTCATACCCAGAGAAGCTACTTTTAATTATCTCAGTCAAGGCTTGCACCTGCACCTGTCTTGCTCCCCAAGCCTTACCTCCTTCAAGCTTTCTTGCCCAGACGTATAGGCAGAAGCCTCCCTAAATGGAAGAGCCTATTTTTGCTTTGAGCCTGATCTTCTCTTTGACTTTTTATAACCTGGGATAAAAATCTCTTCTTCCCTCCCATCTCCCAAATAGGTTAAAAAAAACAGAACAATATTAAGGCTGACCATGGTTTCCATGTAACTGTGCACAGCATCTGTACCAAAGAGCTTATTGGAAAGGATTCACACTGTAGACCATATCATACCAAAATACAACCATATTTTTAATGAATCAGTTGAAGCAACTCTATGGAAATGACTGTGGGTGTGGAAAGGAAAAGCTCTCATTTATAAAAAGTCTTTTGCCAGATCCTACTGATGTCATTTACTTTTTTTTTTTGCAGTACGCGGGCCTCTCACTGTTGTGGCCTCTCCCGTTGCGGAGCACAGGCTCCGGACGCGCAGGCTCAGCGGCCATGGCGCACGGGCTTAGTTGCTCCGCGGCATGTGGGATCCTCCCGGACCGGGGCACGAACCCGTGTCCCCTGCATCGGCAGGCAGACTCTCAACCACTGCGCCACCAGGGAAGCCCGTCATTTACTTTTTTGCTCCTGAGCCAGCCCTTCAGAAACACAGTGATGTTCTGAGGTAGCCAGGACCTTGGCCCCGTGTGTTGGGGTCCCCTGGAGTGCTTCTGAAAGGGCTGCTGTGTGTTGGCTTCCCTTGGCCAGAATGTGCCACTGCCCAGGGTGAGCACCTGGAAGGGATGGAGGGGCGTGAGTGAGGACATTGAGACTCTGCCTCTGCAGACTGGGCTGGGGGAGTGAGATCCAGCTCTAAGCTCCCGGCTGAGGGATCTGGGGAGTGCTAAGTTCTCCCCCATCTTCCAGCTTTCTTACCTGTTAGTGGTCAGAATAACGCCTCCTAAGGCAGTGACCATGGAGTGAATGAGGTGGCCGCTTAGTCATGCTGGACCAGTGAGTCAGTTGACACTTACTGAAAACACCCACCCGGGGCCCTTCCCTTCACGGAAATTGACGACTGAAAACACGCACAGCACTAAACTGGACACGTGAAGATGACATACATTCCACCACTGCAGGGCCACCCTTCCTTATGAAACTGCTTGTCAAAGAAATAACATATGTATTTAATAAAAATCAGATACTTATAGGAATTAATACGTGTATTTTTTTTTTTAAGACTGGCTAGTTCCCTGCAGCCCCCCCAGGCGGTGTGCCGGCAGGACCTGGGTGGGGCTGGGACTTGGGCCAGGTGTGTCCACTTCCCAGCAGCCTCGTTAACCACAGGTGGGTCCCTTGGTCTTAATCAAGGCGGTGGGGCTGGAGCAGCCATCCTGGCACAGGGTGCTGCCTCCCAGAGCGGAATCCTAGAGAGCGCCGAGGGAGAGGCTGGGAGAATGGTAGGAAAAAAAAAGATGTCCTGACGGCAGGATGTATTCCTTTTGGGTTTATTTCCACACTTCTACCCGTGGAGGCACGGGGTGGTGCTGGGGGGGATGGAGGAGGAGTTTTGTAGGGAGAAGTCGCCCTCTGACTGTTTCCAGAGGGAATTCTTCTAAATTAGGCCTAGCACTGGGGTGGGGGGCAGGGTTGGGGTAAGGATGCAGGTGAAAGGAACAGTCAATACATTTGGAAAAATTGGTTTTTCTCTGGGTGTGTCTCGCATTCCGTCATAAAAAAAGGGCAATTGTGTATTCCTTTTACGATTAGAAAAAAATGTTGAAAACGAAAAAAAAAAAAAATCAACTACGTGGAAGACTTCTGATGACGGTTGGAAGGGCCCCGCATCATTTGTTGGCCCCGAACACTGATATGAACGGCTAATCCAGCACTTAACGTCAGCTGCCTCACCATGGCCTCTGTTTCAGCTGTGTTGGCCTTGTGTCTTCACACAGATTGTTATCATTATTGGGGGGCAGACCCTCCCCAGTGAGGAGGGGTGCAGCCAGAGCAGCTGCTCTCAGGATGTTGCTATAGAACCGATAGGTTTTCTGTTGAGAACCTCAGACTTTCTTTAATGAAGTTTTTTCCTTTTTTAAGTGGTAGGTAATAGCTGACGTTTATGTAGCTCCTCATTTACAAAGCGTTTTATTTACATTTTTCAATATGACCCTCACATGACAACACAGTGAGGGTCAGTTTTTGTTACTGTTAATATGTTACCTGTTCATGCACTAAAGCTCAGAGAGGTTAAGTCTTCCCAGACATCACACAGCGAATTAGAGGCAGAACTTAAATCTTTGAGTTCCTTGCAGGTTAGCTCATCATGTGCCTGTTGTGTTTACAAGCCTTGTAACAAATCAAATCATCCCATTTGGCTTTCTAACAGCCTGTGCGTTAAAGAGTGGATACTATCATCCTTTTTTAATAGGCAGGTTAAGGAAGGCCCCCAGTGTCACACAGGGGTAAGTGGCAGAACGCAGCGCCAAGGTCTCTTTGCTCTGTGCTTCCGAGTGTTGCCCCCAGAGTTTGTGCACATGATGAGCAGGGAGATGCGTGTGTGAGGGAATAAAAACCCTAATAAGTACATTGGCTTTTTCTTTCCCCGGTTTCACATCTGCTCTGCGCCCCAGCTGGCTGTCCCTTCCTTCCCTGACACTCTCGTTGAGAACCAGGGGGCTCATCCTTTTGTTGCTGTGCAGTCGTCACCCTATTTTGGATCTCTGGAAACACCAGTGAGCCTGACTTCTTTTTCCAGTTCTTTCCAGGAGAGAGACCTCAGTTGACTTTAGGCAGTGGAGAGATCTCAGTTCAGATCAGTGTGGAGCAGTCAGCACTATTGGTCCCTTGCTTCCTAAGTGATAGACCCTCATTGACTGGAGGTGCCGCCAGTGTCTGCCCACGGGAGCCATAAACGATGCCAGGCCGGCTCTGAGAAGCTGTGTCCCGAGAGCAAGGAAGTCGGCCGTGGGGAGCAGCCTTGCTGGGCTCCTTCCTTTCCGAGGAGGCTGGCCAGGGCGGTAGCAGCCGGGCAGACACGAGGGTGCTGAGGGGCTACTCGTCCTCTCCTGCTGCTGGACCAGCTCTCTCCAGCTGGAAAGATGCGTTCACTGCTGCTCAGGAAGAAGCGTGGAGCCCTCCACGTGGACACCCCACTCCCTCCAGGTAGCAGGCCTCTTGCCGGTCAGCACCCCCAGTCCCTTCATGTCAGTATCAGTCCCGAGCACCTGCTCTCCACACGCCCTGCCCAGCTGCAGCAGCCTGGGGAGAACTCAAGGGAGTCTGTCCACATTCTACGAAGCAAAGATGACTTCCCTCTGGCCCGTCAGAAAGGGATGCTTTCTGCATTCTCCCCCTCGACCCAGTTCCCTCAGCAACTTTGATTTTTTTGGTGTCATTTCCCCCATCACCTTCTAATACCTTCTAGCATGTCGTGAGGCATAAAGCAATTGGCAGAGATGAGATAAAAGGAGGGTGCAGGGCTTCTAATTTCTTCCTGCTCTCTCCATTCTTCCCCCCAGCTTCCTAATTGTATCGAAGAAAGAAGAACGAGCATCAAGCAAACAAATAAATTAAAAGCAACTCACCCCTGCTCCACCTGTGCGACAGAGTGGCCTGAGCGTCATAATACAACAGCAGAAGCAGCAACGTCTTCCAACACATCTTTTCCTCCAAAAAGGTGAAAAATCGCCCTCAGACCCAGTGGGACCCCAGGAGCTACAGGTATGCCCGTACTGGTCCTCCCAGTGTGACGATATCGTTCTTACCTCCCCTTCTTTTTCAGACCTGCAGAGGTGCCCTCTCCTGCCTCAGAAGGGTAGAGGCAAGGGCTGCCTCCTGGGGAGGACAGGAGCGGGACCTCTGTTAATCCTACTCTCTCTGGGATTGGGGCACTGGGCTTCCACAGAGAGACTCTGTTTTTGAGCACATCTGGAGTGACTCATGGGGCATGTGATCTCCTTGGCAGTGGGGTGGATAAATATAATTTCTGTACTTGAGTTCCATGTGTTGGATGCACCCACTGGAATTTTTCTTTAACAAACAGACTTGCGGAACTTGTTAGAGAGCCCGGCAAAGACCTGGCTGCTGTCCCCGTACACACACACACACACACACACACACACACACACACCAGCGCCAGGGGCGAGGGCTGCAGCAAGAGCCAGGTGGCTTGCCTGGTAGACGCCGGGGCCGACTGAGCCCAGAGTTGCCTTCAGGACAGCAGAGTCATTGTGGTGTCTGGGCTGAGTGTCACTTGTTCCCTTCCCTGCAGCTAGCCCTTGAGGAGCAGGAGAGAGCTGCCGTGGTGCCTGGGTATTGTGCAGGCAGGTGATGATCCAGGGGCCCACAGGTGACCTCATTCACATTCGTGACACCCCAATTTCTGGACTGTCTAGATCTGGTACCAAATCACTTTGATCCTCTCAAGCAAAATGGTAGTGTTTTTCCAAGATCATTCTTTTGGCATTAATTAATTTTTATTGAGATATACTTGGTATATAACATTGTGTAAGTTTGAGGTGTACAGCGTGTCGATTTGATACACTTCTCTGTTGCAAGATGATCACCACCATGGCTTGAGCGACCAACTTCATTGCATCACTTAATTATTCTTTTTTGTGGTGAGAACTTTTAAGATCCATGACCATTTTTAAAGTTCTGCCATAGACACCTTGATTTTGTCCAATACCACTTCCTCGCCTTCTCTGAAATTATAGACGTACAATGCTAAAACTTGCGGGATATTTGAAGTTGGTTTCACTCTGTGGGTTTCCAAGCTGTGGAGGTGGTGCCAGGGTGAATGAGCTGCTGGAAAGGACACCCCTTTGCTTCAATCAGAAGAGCTTTTTTATCTGTTAGAGGAAGTTGCTTGAAAAAAAGAAAACTTGGCTACAACATTTGCGAAACACTGATCTTTCTAATGTTAGGAATCGCTGTTGGGTGCTTACTTTGCTCCAGGCACTGTGCTAGGTGCTCTCATTGTATTCATTGATTTAATGCTTGAAACAAACTATGAGGTCCATATAGAACAACACTCTCCAATGGAAATATAATTCGAGAAACAAATGTAATTCAAAATGTTCTAGCAGCCATGTCAAGAAAGTAAAAAGGAACAGGGAAATCAGTTGTACTAATACCTTTTATCTAACCCAATATATCTACAATATTATAATTTCTACATGTAATCAATACAACTTTCTATTCCTTTTTCATACCAAGTCTTTGAAATCCAATGTGTATTTCACACATTAACACATTTCAGTTCAGGCCAGCCGCATTTCAAGTAATGGCTGCAGATGGCCAGTGGCTACTGCATTGGGCAGTGCTGGGCTAGAACGTAAGAGGGCAGGTTCTGCAGCCAGAGGACCACAGTAGGTTTAATTAACGTCCATCACCTCACATAGTCACACATTTTTTTTTCCTGTGTTGAGAACTTTTAAGATCTACTCTTTGAGCAACTTTCAAATATACAATACAGTTATTAACTATAGTCACCATGATATATGTTACACCCCCAGAACTTATTTATCTTATAACTGGAAGTTTGTACCTTTTGACCACCTGCACCCATTTCTCCCCCCTCCCCCAGCTCTGGCAACCACCAAACTGTTTTCTGTTTCTGTGAGTTTGGATTTTTAAGATTCCATGTATAGGGACTTCCCTGGTGGCACAGTGGTTCAGAATCCACCTGCCAATGCAGGGGACACGGGTTCGAGCCCTGGTCCGGGAAGATCCCACATGCCATGGAGCAACTAAGCCCGTGCACCACAACTACTGAGGCCTGTGCTCTAGAGCCTGTGAGCCACAACTACTGAGCCCACGTGCCACAACTACTGAAGCCTGTGTGCCTAGAGCCCGTGCTCCGCAACAAGAGAAGCCACCACAGTGAGGAGCCCATGCACTGCAGCAAAGACCCAATGCAGCCAAAAATAAATAAATAAATAAATTAATTAATAATAAAAAAAGATTCCATGTATAAGTGAGATCATATAGTATTTGGCTTTCTTTGACTTATTTCATCTAGCATAATGCCCTTAAGGTCCATCCATGTTGTTGCAAATGGCATAATTTCCTTCTTTTTTACGGGTGAATAATATTCCACTATATTTTTACATACCACATTTTCTTTATCCATTTGTTGATGGACACTTAGGTTGTTTCCAGGTTTTGGTTATTGTAAATAATGCTGCAATGAGCATGGGGGTGCAGATATCTTTTTGAGATAGTGATTTCATTTCTTTGGATATATCCCCAGAAGTGGGATTGCTGGATCATACGGAAGTTCTATTTTTAACTTTTTGAGGAACCTCCATGCTGTTTTCCATAGTGGCTGCACCAATTTGTATTCCTACCAACAGCGCTTAAGGCTGCCCTTTTCCTGACATCCGCACCAATACTTGTTATCACTTGTCTCTTTGATGATGGCCATTGTTGACAGGTGTGAAGTGATATCTCATGGTTTTGATTTGCATTTCCCTGATGATTAGTGATGTTGAGCATCTTTTCATGTATCTGTTAGTCATTTGTACTTCTTCTTTGGAAAAACGTTTATTCGGTTCCTCTGCCCATTTTAAAATCAGTTTGGGTTTTTGCTATTGAGTTGTATGGATTCTTTATATGTTGCGGAAATTAACCCCTTGTCAGATACATTATTTGCAAATACCTTCTCCCATTCCGTAGGTTGCCTTTTCATTTTGTTGATGGTTTCCTTTGCTGTTCAGTGTACTTCCTTTTTAAATCTGCAGGGTTTGCCCAAAGGACCTGGCACAGGACTGGGTGCTTTGCAGTTGCCCCTTGAATATTTGCTGATTGATGCTGAAGCTGAGAAAGCTTCCACTCCCCCTGTTCTCTTGCCAGGAGAACTCCCATGAGCGAGGAGGTTGCTGGGGAGGGAAGATGGACATGACTGGCCTGGCCACTCGTCCTGGAAACCAGGACCAGAAAGCACAGTCTTGGTCTCCAGTCCTGGACTTTCTCATCTTCAAACGCAAATCATCAAACTGTCACCTACTAATTGCTAAGCTCGGATGAGGATTAGCTTTTGGATCTGGGCTGGGGACAAATGTGTTTGCTACTCATTTCATTTGATAAGGCAGGCCCTCTCTCCCACCACTTCACCCCAGCAACAGGAGGCGAACGTGTTCAGTTTCTCTAGGAGCCTGATGGAAGTCTTGGGAAACCTTGGCCTAACACACTGATTTTCTTCTCTCTCCACGTTTTTCTTTGTCTTGCTGCAATTCCATGCACGCTGGGTAAGACTGACAAGCGAATGCAAGCACTGCCTTTTGTAACAGCACAGTAAACCCACAACAGTGGAGTTTCCCACAGCTACTGATTATGTGTAAAATACTTTTTTGTGGGGAGGGATGTTCTCCTTAAGGCAACAGTTGTCAAGTCCATTTTCACCTCTGAACTCCCACTGCACCTACCTGTGTATCTCTTGTCAGCACCATTTTCCAGCTTAGTGACATCTACCGTTTATTGAATTCTGACCATGCACCTTATTTCATTCAATGTTCACAGCAAATCTGTTCAGTGGATGCTGTAATAGAGTTCATTTTACAGAAAACTGAAGCTTAGAAAGTATAAATAACGAAGGTCACACAACTCTGTATGGTAGAAACTTCCACATACTGCCTATTAGGGACTGAGATGAAACAAATAAAGCAGCTTCTGTAGGTTGGAAGAATGATCAGTAGAGGGAGAGCTGAGCGGGGACCCATGTAATAGTGATAGTTGTGTGTGAGTGAGGCGGGGGCAATTCTGTTCATTTTGAGGGCATCTGACTTTAGCACAGAAGTGGCCCAGTCAATCCCCATTTGATTGTCATTCCACTCATTCATTCATCTACTTTTGGAGCAATAGGTATAGGAAAACAAATAAGATATGGTTCCTGCCATCAAGGATCTTCATTCTACTGCGGGAAATAGCTCCACAGAGATTTAGAGCACGTGATATTAGATTTAATGAAGGATCCTATGGTGGGAAATGAGAGAGGAGGTGGGTCAGGGAAGGCTTCTTGGAGGGGTTGACACCTGAATCAAGATTTTAGGCATGAGCTGGATTTAACTAGATTGTGGGAGAGGGTACAGTGAAAGCTGGGACAACCTGAAAAGTGGCACAGAAGGGGAGAGGTGACTTGATGTGTACGAGGAGTTTAGGGGTTTGGCCTTTTGCTAGAAGATCAGGGATAGGCAGTGGGAGAGAGGCTGGCGGGAAGGCAGGGCCCGGTCACACCTGGACTATACCCTCCTGGGAGTAGGTGGTCAGGGAGGGTCGCTCGCAGGGGAGCGAGGTGGTTGGCTTTCTTGTGGCTGTGCTGTTGAGGGTGGATTTGCCAGGGTAGAGACCAGTCAGGGAAGGAGAGGATGCAAAGTTCTAGGGAGAGACGGAAGGACCTGAAACAGGGCAGGGGCTAGTGGTGAAGGAGAGGAAGGCATGGGTTTGAGAAAGATTGAGGAGGTAAAGTCAGAGACGCACAATGATTTCTCAGAGGAGGAGCTGAGCGAGGGAGAGGGGGAGCAGCTGAGACATGCTGGGGTGTCCCCAGTGAGCCTGGGAACACAGAGCGGGAGGCGCTGCTTTCGCGGACGCTGTGATTTCGGCGTTGGGTGTGTTGAGGCTCACGCGTGCACTGGCCGTCTCTGTTCCTGGGTTTCCAGGGCGTGTGCTCCCTGCCATGCCCTCTGTGACGTGCCGCTGCTCTTTACCCGTAGCCCTGGGGACGGCCTCTTGCTCTCTGATTTGGGTGCTGTCTTCTGCACTGGGGTTCTCTGCTGTGGTCTGCAGCTGTGAGGACAGGAGAGAGCGTAAGTTCTTCCTGGAGAGAAGAGTCACCTGTGGATGGATTAGGATATGAATGAAGGTAGATCTGCCTTTGGGGGGAAATAGGGACACTGGCTTCCTCCTTCTGGGTCTTCTCCCTTAGCTGGGGGCGGGGGCACCTTAAGATCCCCTCTTTATCTGGTTGACTCCATTCATCCTCCACATTCTGGCTCCGGTGTCCTCTCCCTGGGAAGCCCTCCCTGACTAGAGTGACTCCCCGATTAAGCATGTTCAGGGCTCTGTGAACCTCTCCTTTGTGTCGCATCCCAGTTGCAATTTTACTCTGTGATATTTTGATTCAGCCAATTAAATGGCAGCCGGTAAGCCCCATGCAGGCAGAGACTGTGCTAATGTTTGCTCACCATCGTATTCCCTGTGCTAACGTTTGCTCACCATCGTATTCCCTGTACTAACGTTTGCTCACCATCGTATTCCCTGTGCTAATGTTTGCTCACCATCTTATTCCCAGGAACTTCTGGCACTTACGAGGTGCTCTAGGGCAGCCAGGCAGTAGGGGTCTCAGTCAAGGTCCTGGCAGGAAACAGGGGGCACTTTCTGAAAAGGAACTGAAAAGACTCTAATGAAGGGACTATTTATAAAGGAGTGAAAGGATTAAGGGAGCAGTCCAGGGACTAGCCATGGTGGGAGGCTGTTACCACTTGTTAGGGATTGAAGTATGTCCCCCAAGGAGAGATATATATATTTCCTTTTTTATGGCTGCGTCAAATTGTTGAGGCATGCGGGATCTTTTGTTGCAGCGCGTGGTCTCTTTGTTGTGGTGCTCAGGCTTCTCTCTAGTTGTGGTGTACGGGTTTTTTCTCTCTCTAGTTGTGGCGCACGGGCTCCAGGCCACGTGGGCTCTGTAGTTTGTGGCAGGCGGGCTCTCTCATTGAAGTGAGCGAGCTCAGTAGTTGCGGCACAAGGGCTTAGTTGTCCTGGGGCATGTGGGATCTTAGCTCCCCGACCAGAGATTGAACCCACGTCCCTGCATTGGAAGGCGGATTCTTTACCACTGAACCACCCAGGAAGTCCCTATATTTCTTAATTAATTTAGGCTGCACTGGGTCTTCGTCGTGGCACGTGGGATCTTCGTTGTGGCATGTGGGATCTTTAGTTGCGGCATGCGGGCTTCTTAGTTGCAGCATGTGGGATCTAGTTCCCCGACCAGGGATCGAACCTGGGCCCCCTGGCATTGGCAGCATGGAGTCTTACCCACTGGACCACCAGGGAAGTCCCCAAGGAGATGTTTTGAAGTCCTAACTCCGTTTTTGTGAATGTGATCTTATTTGGAAATAGGGTCTTTGCAGATGTGTTCAAGGTAAGATGAGGTCATTAGGGTGGGTCCTCATCCAATCTGACTGGTGTCATTATAAGAGGAGACATAGGCAGAGACACACAGGGAGAAGACAGCTGTGTGGTGATGGAGACAGAGATTGGAGTGATGCACCTATAAGCCAGGGAACACCAAAGATTGTTGGCCATCACCAGAAGCTAGAAGAGGCAAGGAAATTTCCCCTACATGTTTCAGAGGGAGCATGGGCTTGCTTACACCTTGATTTCAGACTTCTAGCTTCCAGGATTGTGAAGTGATACATTTCCGTTGGATTCAGCCACCGAGTTTGTGGTACTTTGTTACAGCAGCTCTGGAAAATTCATACACCACTTCCGGTCCTGAAGGGACAAGGGAAAGAAATGAACCATTTGCAATGATCTGCAGCAGAAGGGCCACCTGCCAGGAGCTATGGCCCAGGTAGAAGAACGCAACTACTGCAAACCCTGGCCGAGCAGGGAGGGAACAGGGGAATAAAGGCCTTGACCTCTCACCTCTCCCACTTTCTAATTTCCATGTCCTGCTCCCGTCAGCCTAACCCATCTGGCAGCCAGAGGGCAAGGAATCTTGATGATGTGGTCTGTAGAAGTCAGCCTCCTAGACACAGAGCAGAGAGGCTGGGGAGAGTGATCTGGAGGGCAGGGAGAGGAGGTCTCGTAGAGGAAGTAAATAAAGTATTGAATGAATGAATGAATGAGTGAATGAATGAGTGGGAGCATGATGGAGACAGAACTGCAAGTTAATTCGCATTTCTAGTTTGGGAGCAGATGACTTTGTGGCACTGCCCTGTCTCCATCACTAGGCGAGAAGAGAGGAGTCATAGGATTTTCACAGTTAGGACTTTTGAGGTCGAGCTTGCAGCCCTGCCCTCTGGCTTAGCACCCAGGTTTTGAGGCTTGAGAAGCCTCCCTCTTTGTTTGTTCAGTCAGAACCTTTAGGCTGGATTCTATTTTAAGGCTCTAAGTGAGGTCATTTGGTACAACTACAGAAACACAGCTGTAATTATGAAGTGCCAGCCTCCGAAGCAGAAATGTCGTCGGCCCTCAAGGGTTGCCAACATGAGTGGCTCAGTCGTACATGCAGGCTTGCGCCAGGCCGGCCAGGCCGTCCCCCTGCAACGTGCACCGAGCAAAAGGAGCACTGGGGTAATTCAGCTCCTGTGTTGACCTGGGCCCTCAATAGCCAGGTGCTGCCGGCTCTGCCAGCTGGAGCAGTGATACAGGGGATTCAAGGTGGCCCACCGACTGATGGGCCAATCGAACAAAATGGGCCAGACCTCTCCTCTGGTGGAAATACCGTCAAGACCAGGCTGTACTGGCACAGCCTCTGGAGCTGGGTTTACGTGTCACTAAAACATCTGCAGTGTGATCGGGTCATCTACTTGGCTTTGTATAGACCTGATGACTGTCTCATCTCCATCCTCCATCAGGTAGCTTGACTTGCCCAGCCCAGGATCTTTTTCTTTCTCAGATTAAAAATAGCCAATTATACCCTTTGCTTCTAGGGGTTTTTGTTTGTTTGTTTGTTTGTTTTTGAGGGAGGTTGCTAAAACAGAGACATGGCACGAGTAGAGATTTGGATGGAACAGGTTCTCGGTGTTCCCATCCATTGCTCGGGTTTTCTGACTATGCTAAGAACGCTGTGAATTCCTCTCAGAGTTTTCCCAGATGACAAGCATTCACTGGTGTCCACCATGTTCAAGCCACTCTGGGGAAAACATATGCAGTGGCTCCGCCCTCTGAGAGGTGACTACTGTTTCCTTTTTCAGCAACCAAACAGTTTCTGTAGGAGCTGAACCAGAAGGGCACCTCAGCGCAGATGCCGAGACTCCTCATCTACTAAACACATATAAGGCAGGCGGGAGACCTCGAGAGGAGAGGCAAGATGAGTTCTTTGAGAAGCCTCTTTCGGTGTGAAACACTCTGGGGAGAAGGTGGTCTAATTTGCACAGGGAGTCCCAGGGTATTCGGTGAGGGAAGGACTGGATATTAACTCTATTAGTCAGGATTTGCAAGGTTACGCTGCTTTAACAAATAACCCCAAACTTTCAGTGGCTCACAACAACAACAATACAGGTTTGTTTCTTACTCATGCGACATATGCATCCTGAACTGGCCATGGCTTTACTCCATGTTGTCTTTGTCCTGGGATCCTGGATAGTGGAGCAGCTTCTATATGAAGCACTGTTTGGTCTTCATAGCAGAGGGAAAAAGATTCATGTAAACCATACTCTGGTTCTTACAGTTTCTGCTCCAAAGTGACACACGTCCCATATTTCAATTCCTCCCACATTTATCAGTAAATGGCTAAAACAAGTCAGGGGGCAATTCCTGAGTTCAGCAGGGCAGGGATGTATAATTCTCCATAGGATGGAAAAAATGGAATATGTGGTGAACATTAATACAACCTGCCATATTTATTTGCACCTTCCTCCTGAGGTTCATAATTAGGGAGATGGGGGTATAGCTCAGGGGCAGAGCATGTGACTGCAGAATTAGGGAGATCGATTATTGTTGGCACCAGGCAGCTCTGATCATGGCCAGTTGCAGAGATGGGCAAGTGGATTCCCAAAATGAAGTTACCAGGAAGTTAGAGAGAGAGAGAGAGAGAGAGAAAATCTGATGGGTCCACCTGAGTGAGGCTGGAGAGAAGGGGGTAATGGTTCTGGGTCCACGAGGTGCTTGCTGGTACCCATCCTGACCCAGTTCTCCAGGGTTTGGCTCACCCTGAGAAACAGCTAAAGGAATCCTTGGGAGAGGAGCTCAGATTTTTGGTGTAGTTTTCTTTTTGCCCACAGTTTTATTGAGAAATAATTGTCATATATCACTGTGTAAGTTTAAGGTGTACAGCATGATTGTTTGACTAATATATATTGTGAAATGATTACCACAATAGGTTTAGTTAGCATTCATCATCTCATATAGATACAATAAAAAAAAGAAAAAAAAAAAGAATTCTCCTTGTGATGAGGACTCTTAGGATCTACTCTCTTACCAACTTTTCTATATATCATACAGCAGTGTTAACCATAGTCGTCATGTTGTACATTCCATCCCTAGTACTTATTTTATAACTGATACTTTGTTATCTTCTGACCACCTTCCTCCAACTCTCCCTCTCCCTGGTGTAGTTTCTTGACTGAGCATAGGCCAGAGGGTGGCTTCCAAGGGGCACTTTGCTTATCCTGACTCTATACCCAGGGAAGTAAAACTTTTCTCCAGCCACCAGCCTGCCACTGCTGTTGGCACAGCTGGAGAAGACTAAATAAGATTTGACCCCTTCCCAAGGCTTCTCAGTTCCTTTGCATTTTCTCCCTCTATCCCCTACCTACGTACTAATCAGGAGTCAGATATCTTTGGATATAAAGAGGCAAAGGATTTGGGGTTTTGAAAAATTCAGACTGGATTTCTAGCTACTACCAACTCTGGAACCTGGTTGAGGCTATTTGTACTACAAACTGTGAAGAGGGACATCTGTTACATAAAAATGTATACGTCACAGTTCCTCCAAGAATTATGACCTAGAAGGCAAGACATAGAATTTAGAAAAAAACTCACAATCAAGGCAATATTTGCTAAGAACAACAGGTATTAAATGTAAGAGACAAATAAGCCTTAGTATGCTAATCCACTGAGATGTTGGGAACGTTTGTTATAGCTAGACTGTAACATGACTAATGTAGTATGTGTGTGTGTGTGTGTGTGTGTGTGTGTTGTGGAGAGGTAGGAATAGACGTCAGAGATCCAGAAGGAGTTTCTCAGAATGGAAAGTTCTGTGGGGTGGGCATCTTAGCTGCTCTTTGACTCGATTCCATAGAAGGAGAAGATAGTGCTGAGACTTTATGGAAGAAGTGGTCAGTGTCTCTGCAAGTTAAATCCCATCTTCTCCCCTAAACTCTCGCCTGGAAGGGATTTGATGAAGTGGATGTGAAAGTACACTATGAAGCTGTAACTTACAGTAAGTGGCCCATCAGACCAGCCCCTCAGAGCCAGTGGGTGGCCAGGAAGCCAGGAGAAATAGCCGGGGAGGAGTCTAGTTTCCTGATCTCGGCAGGCTTCAGGAAGAGAGGCTAGTTATGCAGGGAATTTCCTGCCTTCGAAGTCCTTCATGCCAATAACCACAGTTTAGCAAATTCACCTCCTGGCTACTTTTGGGAATTTTCAAAAAATACCTCAGAAGCCCTTTTAGGTTTGTCCTTAAAATCCAAACCCATTTCAGGACTGGTTCATTTCTGAACCAGATTTTGGTAGAAAAAAACAACAAAACCTGACAATTAGTTTATTTCATCAGCTCTCAAAATGGAAGAAACTCTTTTATCTTTTCTTCTTTATTTGGAAATTCTGGGGTGGGGGGAGAATTTGTTCTTGAAAGAATAAGAGGTGGGTGGAGGGCGGGGAGAGGTTAGAAAAATACCTTGGTTTCTGGATGGCGCAGTCAGAGCTAGAGCCGGCCAGGGGCTAGGATAATGCTGGTTGGGGTGGGATGAGGCTGTCGGCAGCGATTATACACAGTATTGTCACTTTAAGAAAAGGGGGAGGCCAGTCTAGGGAAAGGAAGGAGGAGTCAAGTAACAGACAGGCACCACCCCTGCCTGTTTTGAGGATGAGAGACATGTGAGCTCAGGGGCCTGGACCCGATCATTAGGATCCCAGGGAACTGTTTTGCTTCCTATCTTAGAAAAGCAAAGTGGGTGGGAGGTGAGAGGTATGTGTCTTGATTTGAAGGAGCTGGGAAAACAGTGATGTATTAGGTCAGCTGGTGCAGATGAAGTATTCCTGGGGTACACGCTGGGTAATTTGAGGGACAAGCAGTGCTTAAAGGGGAGATGGGGGATCTGAAAGCTTTCGTAAAAGCTATTTAGTTGTGACATCTACACCTGGTTGTCCTCTTCCCTTTTCTCATGAACCCCTAAAGAGTGGCGATCAGTAGAGAAATGGAACTAATTAGGAAGAGAAGAGGAGAGGTGTGGAAGAACGGAGAGATCAAGGTCTGAGCTAGGAGGTATGAGAGAAGCCCAAGAGGGAATGAGATGCAATTTGTGTCTCCTCCCCCGCCCCTCCCGCCCCCCCCACGCCCCCGCCACCTCCCACCACCCTTTCTGTGGTATGTTCTGTCCCAGGAATGTGTGAGGAGGGAGGACTTCACTGGTAGGTACCCAGGCTGGATGTTAACACAGTAATGATTCAGACCATTAGCAGTTTGTGTCTTTGTGGTTCAATCAATATTTGTTGAATAAACCTTAAGGCAAAGTGGTTATTTCTTATGTGTATCATCCAAATGATTGTTCCCAATCTTCTTTTCTTTCTCTCTCTCTCTTTTTTTTTTTTTTTTTTTTTCCCATGCTACGTGGCTCGCGGGATCTTTTTTCCCGACCAGGGGTTAAACCCCCGGGGCCCCGTAATGAGGGCACCAAGTCCTAACCCCTGGACTGCCAGAGAAATCCCCCCCCCCCGCCCCAATCTTTTCTTTGTATGGGCAAGAAAGACCCTTTCTGTGGTTAAATGGATGCCTGACTTTGTGCTGGAGTTTCAGTGTGCACTGCAGTTAGACTCACAAGGTGTAGTATGGACATGTTTAAAGCTAGTGTTAGACAAAATAAACAGCAGAAGGAAGAAGAATGAGTGGTGGGAATTCACTGAAGGGTCCAGCAGCTCCATCTGCCAGAAATGCTTTGGAGACCCAGTTCACATTCCCACTGTAAGCCTTGCCACATACCTCAAGGGAGAAACTGCTGTAGTTTTCTGTGGAAGACAGGAGAGCTGGCTGAAGTAGACACCTACTTACATCTCACCATGGCAGCTGGCCCCTCTCAACTAGCCTCCAGTGGGTAGAATAAGAGAGCATCTTTCCTTCGTGCATAGATGTCATCTGGTGAAGAGAAATGGGTATATTTCTTGTACTTGAATAAGACCTGTTGTCTTTGTTGGTGAACTCGTAGGTGCAGGAGTCATATCTCTGCTTATGAGGAAACAACCACTCTCTGCTCTGCAATTCAGAGAAAACACTGTCATAACCCATGTGAATGTAGGTGCTCCATAGCAGCTCTTAGAGAAGAGGCTGAGTTAGAGGACCTCAGGGCTGAAAGGACTGTCAAGGTCAGCTGGTACCTCTTCCTCTCTCATCATGCTGTGACCCATGGAGGGTGACTCTCGTTAAAGTTCATTTGAATGGAGAATTAAAATAGGCACGTGAGACTAATTAATTAAAATCACATGAATATAGTAGCCCCAAACTGAAAACAGTGCAAATATCCATCAGTAGGAGAATGGATAAACAAAATGTGGTATGTTCATACAATGGAATACTGTCCAGAAATAAAAAGAACAAATTACTGATACATCATGGATGAACCTAAAACACATTACCATATTGAGCAAAAGAATACAAGGTTGATAAGAGGTTCAAGAATAGGCAAACTATTCTACGGTGACAGAAGAAAAAAAAAAAAAGGCGTTTACTTCTTGGGGTCAGGGTGGCTATTGAATCAGGCATGGAAGAACTTTCTGGAATGATGGAAGTGTTTTATATTTTTATCCAGATGCATGCTGCATGTGTGTGTGTGTGTATGTGTGTGTCGTTGAGCTGTATACTTAAGGTTTGTACATTTTACTGAATGTAAATTATGCCAGGAAAAAAAAAAAAACCCCAAACAATACAGAATGGGAACTATGTGGTTAACTGACTAAGGAACATTTACTGTTAATAATCTCAAGGAAGGAAACTGAATAGCAAGCAACACTAATAGAAGTCCCCTGACCTAGCAGTTTAAGTAACTTGGGCCTGTTACTTAATATCTCTGAATTTTAGTTTTTCTTTTATTAAAAAAAAAAAAAAAAAGGTTTCATTTGTTCCTTGCACACAGAACCTGCCACGTCGGATGGCACTGGTCTAGCAAGGGGAGGACGCAAAGACTCCAATTGCAGACCTGATTGGATTCTGCCAGTACAGGGAGCCCAGTAACACAGAAATCAGAGTAGCTGCCAAAGACAGCCCTGCCCTGTCTCCCTTTCCTGCCTTTCTGGTTACAGCCAGCACTGTGGGAGCTGTGAAAAGGCCTGTGTTTAGGGCCAGATGCGAGCCTCTCTCCTTCCTCCAAGGGGCTTGCTCCCGCTGTGCTCCAGAGCTGCTCTTGGGCTCCTCCAGCCCAACAGCCCTGAAAGGCTCTTTCTGTTTGGTGAATGAGTTTGAAGCCAGGGAGGGAGGGGGAGAGAGAGAGAGAGAGAGAGAATGAATCTGAGGGCACTTGACTCACACCCAGCCCCAGTGCCTAAAATATGTGGCTAAGAATCCAAGTCTAACTACCCTGTAGGGAGACGAATGACAAAGGCCCTCCTTCAGGCAGTTCCAAAGACCTGTAAAGAGGCCCTGATGCCTCTCCTGCCCTCAGCAGCCCAGGCCACTGAGCTAGCTCTAAGCGTGGTCTCTCCTACTACTTCACTTCCTCAGAGCACCCCAAAAAGGGGGAAGAGTGGGGTGTATGGTTTGGACATGGTCACCAGAGCAGCACCTGGGTAGTTTTCCATCTTGCTTCATTTACTCCATCCTTTCTTCTGGACACAGGGAGGCAGACAAGTTGTGTCTCTTGTTTGCTGATGGGAAAACTTAGGCTCTGAGATAAACACATCCTAATGGCATTCCTCGGGCAGAGGGCACACTTGCCCTCCCCGATTTACATTCAGGATCCACACAGGAAGCCAGCTTAGCTCCTTGACTTGGAGCAGAGTCAACAGACCTTGGTCAAGACATTCTTCTCACAGGAGCAGAGTTCAGTGAAAGTACAAATACTGACCCTGTGAGACCATAGATTCTTATGCAGGAAGGGAGGTGGAGATCAGAGACTGCAGGGCCATTTCATAGATAAGGAAACTTACGCGGTGAAGTAACTTGCTTAGGGGTAAAGGCCAATCAGTGGCTGAACCAGGAAAAGAACACAAGTGGCCACGTGGACTCCAATTCCTGAGCCAACTGGATAGAACTGACCACCGCGTATTTGTCCCACTAGACCAGGCTTCTCAACCTCAGCGCTACTCACATTTTGGGCTGGATACTTCCTCGTTGAGGGGCACTGTTCTATGCGTTGTAGCATGTTCAGCAGCATGCCTGGCTTCTGCCCAGTAGATGCCAGTAGCACCCCTTAACCCAGTTGTGACAACCCAAAATGCCCTCAGACATTGCCAAATATCTCCTGGGGGATGGAATAGTCCGTGGTTGAGAACCACTGCGATGCAGAGCCTGTGCTTTCAGTTCAACACGCAAAGATGCACCGTGATGCACTTCCTCTTTGTAGAGCTGTTCAGGTATTAGTCTGTGAGTGTTTTGAGGGCACAGACAGGGTCCGATTCCCCTTTATGTTTCCTGTGTCTTGCAGAGTATCTGGCGGGTGACAGATATGCAATAAAGGGTTTTGAATGAACAAATGAACCAACTCCCTGGGAGACACTGAAATTTAAACTTCCCCTCCCTGGAAACCTGTATCATCTTAAACATCAGCTGGGCAGTGGCTGGCGGAGGGGCAGGAGACTGACCTTCATGACCTTCTATCGGAGGGAGGGGGGGTCTCCTCTTCATCTGCTTTGTCATCCACTGTCCTGGCTCCACAGAGGCATCTTCTCCTTGAGCTCCTTTCCTCGTGCTCCAGGCTTAATTATGTGGCTTCTTTTCCTTCTTGCAAAAAGCCCCTAAATACTGCCATTAGCAGCCATGAGAGCCACGGGAGGATTTTTGTGATGGCGTCACAAAATTTTCGCATTGGGAAAAGTCATACGTAAAGTATAAAAGGAAACATTTCTACCACGAAATCCTATCTTACTGTTTCCCTTAATCCCAGAAATTTTCACAAATGTTGTCTTTGGGCAGGTGACTAGACTCTTATGTGTCTGTTTTCCAAACAATTAAGTGCATGAGAAGGTAGAGCTCTTTTTGGTAAACGTCCCACCCCAAAAAGTAAAAAAAGATTTCAGAGGACCTTATATGTAAAGTTATAAGATATAAGAGTCCCAGTGAATTTTAAGATTCTGGATTCTCGAAATTCACTGGAACTTTATGGTTTACTTTGGGCAGAATAAAAATGGAAGGAACGGAGAGAAAACATAAGCTGTTGGTTACATGGATCTTATAGGGGAATTAATTTAAAAAAAGATGGACAGACCTTTCCAAAGACCTTACTGGCCAATTAATTCAAATGGACAAATTGACTTGAAGGTAAATGGTGAAAGAGGACACAAACAGAAATAAGGACAGAAAGGGGAATAAAGAAAGGGCAGTGAGAGAGAAGAATGATTTTGTTAGAAGAATGATTGGGTACTATTGGCGTAATGTGATTTTACAGGTGAGTTTTGCTAAGCTGCTGAAGTGCATCCAGGACCCTCATGTCTGGCCTCACAGTGTTGGAATTTATATGATTGCTCTTCAGCCTAAATTTTAGTAGGTCACTATCAGGAATAATGACTGTTTTTAAAAATTTTTATTAAAGTATAGCTGATTTACAATGTTGTGTTTAATTTCTGCTGTAGAGCAAAATGATTCAGTTTTATATATCTATATATTATATCTATATATTATATATATGTATTATATCTATATATTATATCTATATATTATATATATGTATTTCTTTTCCATTATGGTTTATCATAGGATAGTGAATATAGTTCCCTGTGCTATACAGTAGGACCTTATTGTTTATCCATCCTATATGCAATAGTTTGCATCTGCGAATCCCAAACTCCCAATCCTTCCCTCCCCCATCCGCCTCCCCCTTGGCAATTACAAGTCTGTTATCTATGTCTGTGAGTCTGTTTTTGTTTTGTAGGTATGATCATTTGTGTCATACTTTAGATCCCACATATAAGTGATATCATATGATACTTGTCTTTCTCTTTGTGACTTGCTGCGCTTAGTATGAAAATCTCTAGGTCCATCCATGTTGCTGCAAATGGCATTATTTCATTCTTTTTAATGGCTGAGTAATATTCCATTGTATATATGTTCCACATCTTCTTTAAGGGATAATGACTGTTGCTTACTTTTGACCAGTTGCTGTTGGGGACGCAGGAGATAAACCTGTGAGATAGACCAGTGAGAGAGCCAGAAGGCTTGAGGTCCCAACTCAAAAGAGGACCTCTGAACGGGACCCATACCTGAGATGGGAGGGAGAGTTTGGGAAGGTGGAGAAGTGTCAGAGGTTTCAGGAAGAGCTGGGGAGCAATTTGTTCTGGGACTGCCATTGAGAGAGGAGTTGGGGCAGGAGCTGGCCCCCTGGGTGTCCTGGGACTTGAGCAGGTCTGGGCAGCACATCAGGGAGGGAGACAGGACTTTCCAGCCCACCAGGGGTGCACAGACTCACAGAATTTCGAACTGGAAAGGTCTTAGGAATCTAGTTGAAACCTCACAATTTTTAGATTGGGCCCAGGGAGATTGACATATGCAAGCAGGAGGCCTCCCTCAGAAATTTCACCATTTCCTCTAGAGAAGTGGCCCCTGTTTTCTCTGAGAGCATAGAACATATTTATTGGTTTTTTAGATGACCTTAGGCAAGCAAGTCTGAAGCAGCCAGACATGAAACGTCTCCCAGAGAGATTTATCTCCGATGCTCCTCAGTGCTGAACCTGGATGCATATCATTTTATATGCTTCTGGTGTGTACGCACATAAATTCTCATCTGCAGGTGACCAGTCCAGGACTGTGTGGTGACCAGAGCCAGCTGTGGGGGAGGGTACAGGAGATGGGGGTGGGGAGGGATGATGTGATCAGTTTGCCAGATTTAGCACACAAAAATACAGGACGCCCAGTTAAATTTGAATTTTAGATGAAGAATGAATGATTTTTTTTTTAGTATAAGTATGTCCCCCGTATTGCATGGGATATACTTACATACTAAAAAAATTATTCTGTTTATTTGAAATTCAAATCTAACTAGGCTTCCTGTGTTTTATCTGGCATCCTTTCTTGGGACCCTCAGCAGCAAAGAAGTCTGGATCCTTGATAATGGTAGTGATGTTGAGGGCATCGTGCTGCTCCTGTATCAGATGGAAGATGGCTGCCCCGGTCCTCTTCTCTCCTAACTTCTCTCATTCACCTGGGGTTTCTAGAAGAGACAGGAAATCCTATTGCCTTGTAGATGTCCAGGCAGTAAAGGAAGGACAGAACAGCATTTGTAGGTCATTGCTACCACAAATTTCTTTCTCCAGTTCCCTTTTGTCTTGCTCTAGCAAGAGGAACAACTCGGTCTTTAAGGATTTGGGGACAGAAGGAAACATGGCTGGATAAAGCTAGCACACACTGACTGGAGCATGTGTCCTGGGGAGATAATGGCTCTGAACCTACTAAAATAAATGGTCTGCTTTGTTCTTGAATAATAATCATTTGGCAGCTTTGTTCTCTCTTCCCGGCAGCTGGATGAGGGGATTCTGATTTCAGAGGAAATTGGGTGACCTAGGGCTGGCCATTTTGGACAGAGGGGGAGGGGAGATTTACCACACCAGGGAGCCCCATGATGGTGATACAGCCCCTGCTGCAAAATATTTCCCCGATGCCTGTCTTAATGCCCAAACGTCTGCCATAAGTCTTAAGGTTAATGACCGTCACCTTAAAAAATGCATATTTCCCTGAGAACCAAAACATATTAAGTGATTATCCTTTTGGAATGAATTGGTTCCTTTTTTTTTTAAAATAAACTTATAAACAATGGAAAGTTATTTCTCACTGAATTAGTTCCTTAGAGTCTTCCTAACCACACATTTGGCTGAGAGCAGGGTCTTAGGGTTGTTGGATCCTAGGCCAGACAATTCTCTGGGGGACAGAGAGATAGAGAGGTTGACCCACAGAGGAAGAATATGACAAAAGCCTAGAAATTAAGGGTCTGGGCAGTTCAGGAGAACAAGGGAAAGGGGAGAGGGGAGGAACAAGAGGAGAGGAGAGACAGAGGGGAGGGGACGGGGTGAAACTACCTACCTTATTTGCTACCATCTCTGCCGGTGCTCTGTGGACAGAAGCATCCTCCACTTTCCAGACACATTTGGGCTGGGTATTGCTGAGGTCAGGGCACTGAGTTCCTGGCCTGCTCCTCTGTGTGAGTCGGGGAGCCACTCGGCTCCACTTAGTTTTCTTGACTCTCCTCCCAAGTGCCAGGAGACAAGTGAGAGCACAGAGAAGGAAGGCTCTGCCTGGCTATAGCTGGGAGGAGTGTATTAGGCTGCAGGGAAGGGAAAACTCACATCCAGTGGCTTGAACCTTATGGGGTTTCTTTTCCTCACATGACAGCAAGTCCAGAGTAGTCAGTATGGTCTGACTTAGTGCTTGAGCGTGTCATCTGGATCTGGGCAACGTCCGTCAGCCTGCAGTAGAGGAGGTCAAGGGGCTCGGTGTTCAGTAAGCTGCAGTGGCCCGGAAGAAGATCACTGGAACACATTCAAGATAGCTCTGGCATTCTGGGCCTTTCTCTTTGCCACCTGGAGAAAAGTCCACCATCCTGATGTGCTTTCCAGCACCATTCCTCTTGAAGTGGTTGAATGTTTCATTTCCTCCACAGATATCTGAGCCCATCTAGGTGCCACTTCTGTCTTCCCCTCTATTTGGGAGGGTACCAAGAACACTGCAGGGTCCAGTTTGGTGCCTGGATCTCAGTAGACTCTCTGGACACAGGATTACTTTTTGCTGAGCCTTCCATCCAAAACCTACTTTCCAGGAGAGCAGTGGTCACAACTCTTGCTTCCCCTACCCAAAGAATTCTTTTGCCACAGTCAATTCAGTACCATTTTATTCCTGAAGACTAAAGCCTGAGAAAAGATACAGTGGATGACTTGAAGGTCAGAGAGGTGGGCTAGCTGGAGCAATGCCTGCAACTTTCCACGGAGAGTGAACATTCCTGCTCCCCCTAAAATGTCTGTAAGTCCCCGAGGTTGCCCTCTGCCCAGTCTTGGCCAGCTGACTGAATACTATTTCTAATTCTGATAACAGCAGAATTTGGAGTGTGATGAAGCTGGTTGCAAACTTCTCTCCATGGATGGATAGATCATGACATAAATGGGGGTTAGTGGTTCCAGGAGCATAGCCTGCACTCTGATTGGAGCCAGATGTCCTAGAAATGTGTCCTCTAGGTTCCAAAGGATAAAAAATGTGTAGCATGTCCTCTCCATGTGGCAAAAGCTGCCTGATATAGTGACAATAAGAGCTTTGGAATCAGGAGGCCAGGAGGTAAGCCCTGGTCTCTTCCCCTCTCTAGTTGAATGGAGCCGTACAAGTACTTAAGCTGTCAGAGAGATTGTCTCCTCCTCTGTAAAATAGGGATAAAAATCCTGGATTGCTGCTCTCATGGGAAGGTCATGGATATGAATGTGAATTTCAAATGCTGAGCTAGTACACAGCTTTAAGTAAGTATAGTTTGGTGATTGTGATCATAATTGTGGATGGAGAGTGTTAATTTCATAATCAAGGGACAGTCTGTTTGGCCCCTGATTGTCTCTGACCAAGACAGTGATTTCTAAAGCAGTGCCTTGAATGAAGTAGCTGCTAATCAAAGTAAAAGTGACATGAATTAGTTCAGATGAACAAATGTCAAAGGCCCTTTCTTCTCTGTTTCATCTCACCCCAGGACTAGGACCACTGTGGATTCAAAGGAATTTTCCATTCTGAGACACCACACATCACTAAATGTGCCCGTGAGCCAGGGCTGACCACCAGTAAGGCAAAGTCCCATTGAATGAATCGCTTCTGCCTGAAAGGACATGAGAACTGCTTCCTGGTGGACACCCTTGTTTGTTCTAGCTCCAGTCTTCCCCAGGAACTCTTCTTTGCTACTAGAAAGTAGTTTTTAATTTTCTGGTTACAAAAAAATACTTTAGTGTGAAAAATCATTGGCTATCTCCAAAATGATTAAATGAAGGCAATCATCCAGATGATTCCAGTAAAAACCTTAGTGGATCCAAGCATCCTGTGCATGGACATGGGGAATGCAAATGGACGGAAGAAACAATGGCTAATATTTATTGAGTAGCTACTATGTGCCAGACACTGCATGACATGTTTACATGTATTATTTACATGTAAACATTTAATTCTCACATCAACCCACTGGGGTAACTACTACTGTACCACTTTACAGATGAGGAAACTGAGGTGCAGGGAGATCAGGGAATGTACCCATACAGCTAGGAAGTAGCAGGGCTGGGGCCTAAACCCAGAACTGTCTGATTGCAAAGCCCATCTCTTAACCACCATGCAGTTATTTACCTCTTCGCCTTTTCTCCCCAACTTGTGATTTCCAATCAACCTAAGAGAAAACATACCTCTTTTGCCCTCTGACTACCCATGTCTCCTTTCTTCTGTTGGGCAGCTCTGGGTTCAATTCCACAGTGAGCCTCTGCTGAAAGGAGAATGGGCTTTGGTGTTGAGCTCTGGCCCAGGCAGGCTTTGAAGCTATAAGCAGTCTGGCCCCCTCTTTGGCAATGACCATGCCTCTGGCACTAAGGGTGCTGCAGGTGCCCCTGGCAATGCTTGGTGGGGGGGCAGGGCTTAAAGGTTCAGGGACAGGATATTCTGCCACCATGGGGCACTACCTGAGGCAGGCGGGTGTCCTGCCAGCACTGTCCTCCTAACCCCAACACCACAGGCAATCCAAGGACAGAGCTGAAGTCTCTCTTTTCACTTTCTCCTTTGAAATGGGCATAATGATGGGATACCAAGGGATAAAAGGTTGAGAACATGTGTTTTGCCAATTATTTTAAAAGGCTCAGAATCAACCCCATGCCTCCCTCCTGTGCAAGTCTTGCAGAGGTGCTCCTGGCTGCTACTTCCCACCTTAAATCAGTGCTGGAGCCACACGTCTGGGAAGTCTTCCCTGAAGACCCAGGCTGGGTTAGGGCGCCCTCTCTCTGTGCATTCTGCTAACATTGTTCATTATTAGCGCATTAACGCTATCAGTGCATTTATTACCAGTTTCCTTATCAGTCTCCTCGGCTCCTTGAGGGCCAGACTACATTTCCTGGCATGTAGTAGATTCTTCTGCATGTTTGTTGATCTGAACCTAAACTGAGTTGAAGGAAAGATCAATATCCATTTCAAAGGTTTTTGTTGTTGTTGTCTTTCATTTGTTTTTAATATCTGATGCTTCCACGCTTTAGGCAGAGCTATTCCTCAGAACGTTAGACATCTTTGGGAGCTTCTTTGCCTCATTCAGATCTCTGGGTCATGACTTAGTGTTCCAGGGAACTCCAGGGGGAAAAAAAATCATTTGCTTCTGCAAACCCTAATGTCCACTGTTCTGATAAAGGATCCCAGCTGTGACAAGGAGATTATTTACTTGAAACTAGAGCTAATTACTGCAGTAGATTTGGACAGGAACAGAGTGTACCAGAGCAGGCTGCTGACAGATGTCCCCAGTCGTCCAACTTGGCAACTGAGCCAGCAAGCCCACTAGAAGTGCCAGTGCCTTTTGGTCCTTGAATTGCATGTTCAATAGCAAACAGACTTTAGGATTGTGGTTTGCCGCTCAATTTTCTGAGAAGAGCCAAGAATGGATTTCTGTGGCTTGTTCTTTTTCTCCCTGGTTCCAATTTTGGTAAAATATATAATAAAAAAAAGTCTGACCTTTTGGAGGGTGTGGGATTAGAGGTCCACCCACCACTTCCACAACTTCATTCTTCACAACTCCTACCCGGCTCCTCTCTTCCACTTCTTTTTTGCGGTACGCGGGCCCCTCACTGCTGTGGCCTCTCCCGTTGCAGAGCACAGGCTCCGGACGCGCAGGCCCAGCGGCCACGGCTCACGGGCCCAGCCGCTCCGCAGCATGTGGGATCTCCCTGGACCGGGGCACGAACCCGCGTCCCCTGCATCAGCAGGCGGACTCTCAACCACTGCGCCACCAGGGAAGCCCGGAAACCCACTTCTTGCCTGCTGCTCATAAATGCCTGCTTCCCATGGCTCAGGCTTATGTTTCCTTCCCTGTCTGCAGTCGGAGCCATGTCCCTCCTAACACAACTGCAGCTTACCTGCTGGGAAATCACTGCCATCGACCCCACCTGATGATGTTCATGCCCTTATCTGGCATCCTGAGCCGTGCTTGTCCCAGATGCCAAATCCCATTCTACTGAACTACGTGGGGCAACCAAATTCTTTCCTTTTGGTGGAATTTTGTTAAAATTGGACCTGAGAGGGAGGAATAGTGGTATAGGGTGAGAATTAACTGTGTGAATTAAATAACATATAGTGCTTGGTCCAGTGTCTGGCACAATTTATATACATTTAAAATATATATAACCTGAATCACTGCCCTACAGCAGAAACTAACACAATATTGTATAAATCAGATACTTCAGTAAAAAATAAAAGATGTACATTTTTAGACATTTAATGTTAATATGCATCTTTAGAGTATATATTGTGAAACCCAACTCTGTTCTCTACACTGAATAACGGGAATAACTACCCACCCCCCGCCCATAAACCATAGTCTCTGCTCTCAGTGTGTTTGTATTTTGGAGGGAATGACAAGAGACGTGTCCCAAGCTAGAAGCAGTCTGCATGTGATATGCACAGGCCACAGGGAGAGAGGTGGTGTGGAGCACAGGCTGAAGGATTGTTGGGATTTAAAGTGAGGCAAGGACAGCCATGGGTGAAGTTAATTGGAAAAGGCTTAATGGGGAAGGATAGTCTGAAGGTGTAGGTACTGTTTTGCCAGAGACTATTGGAGAAGGCACCCTAGGTGTGGGGAAATGTGCGGGGAAGCCCAGAGACCGTTAAGAGGATGAGAGGGCAAAAAAGGATGAGAGGACTCTGAGGTGTGCAGGGTCTGATGGGCCATTGATTGGGTCTGTAGGAGCTGAGGATGTGATGGCCCCTGGGGTTGGATTGTTAGTGAAACTGAGCAGCAATGACTTCAGAGAGGGGTCGGTAGATGGTGGGTATTTCAAAATCGGAGTTAGGAAAACATTGGTTTTCCTTGGAATTCTGGAGGGAGGAGCGTTACCCAGCTTAAATTAGAAGCAGTCAGAGGAAGAGAGTCTATGTGCTTGAGAGGAATGGGGCTGAGATGTGCTCTGGAAAGTGGCAAGTTCAGCCAAGAAGAAGTGGAAAGGCGTGCAGATGGCCGACAACAAGGGCAATTTAGCTCTAGGAAATGGAGCCTCACAATATGAACCACGGAGGCTGTAGCAGGAAGCTCTGGGGCAAAAAACAGTGGGCACCCATTGTTTTGTTTTTGCACTGAATTAGCAAGCACACGCTGTGCTTTGTGCTGTCAATCCTTAAGGACAAATAAGAAATTTTGATGGATCTAAGTTCTTGAATTTTTACAAACTTTCAATATCCCATACAATTGGTCAAAATAAAGAAAAAAAAGTTGACAAATCAATATAAAAATAGGACCTATGTATCTTAAGCATTTTAATTTAAAACATAAAATGTACATTCCCTAACATTTTGATATTCAGCCTAGGCTTTTTCTCTGACCATGGGGATGCTGATTGTAGTTCTCTATTTTCTTTCTTATATAAACAGCATTCTTAATGAATCAATAATGGCCCCCAAATCCTTTGCTGCTCCTTCCATTGAGGGGTGGAATCCAATTCTCCTCTACTTGCTTTGAGCTTACCTTGGTGATTTTCTTGACCTACAGAATGCAGCGGAAGTGGCATTCTGGGAATTCCATGTCTAGACTTTAAACTCCCTGCTGGGCTCCTTGGAATGCTCTTCTGGGAGCCCTGAGCTTTGGGAAGCTCATGGGAGCTGCCATCTAAGAATTCACTACCTTTAGTTCCCCTGGTTTGAAAGGCCACATATGGGTGCTCCAGAGGACAGTCCCAACTGGGCTCAGCTTTCCAGGCATCCCCATGAAGCCACAAGACGTGTGAGTGCAGCTGTCTTGGGTCTCCTTCACCGATACCATGTGGAACAGAAAATCTGAATGGCTGAGCCCTCTCTGAATTTCTAGCCCACAAAATTGCGAGCTAGTAAAGTGGTGGTTGTTTTAAGCCACCAATTTTGGGGGCAGTTTGGTATATAATAGATACCTGGAACTTTGTTGTAAAGAAGGCTGGGCACGTATTCATAGAGCTGGGAGAGAATAGAGATCAGGTAGCTCAGCTCTCTGATGTGCACATGAGAATTCTGAATACTGGCAGAGGCTTCCAGAAACTGACATCAAAATGCCGTGATCATACAGAAGTACCTGAGCCTCCTAATTTCAGCTTCACCTTTCCTGCCCTTGAAAGTGAGGGGTCTCCTGTGTTTACCTTTCCTGGATAAACTTGCTGGAAAAGCACCAGGAAGCCCAGTTAGATATATAGAGTCAGCCACATCATCTTGGCCATGGGAAGTTGTTCCAAGAATCTGTTCTTCAGCAGTTGGTGTCTGCCTCCCCCGGGGCCCCAGAGAGTCTCTGAGGTCAGGGACTGCATTTCCTGTTTGTCTGACTTCACTCTCCTTCCCATTCCTTCCACAGGATAGGCTCCCTCCAGCCCAGTGGGGGCAGCAGCCACACTTAGGGAGAGCTTAGAGCTTCTTACTTGAATGCTAAGTCTTCCATAGATGATCCATGACCAGGTCCAGCCCCATGGACATGCGACCAGCATCGTTGCTCAGAGCCCAACACAGAGAGGAGCCTCAAGCTTGCTTTAATGCTCTGCGGGCGCCATCTTGAAATTCTTAGATGGGCCCTGCACTTTCATTTTACACTGGCCCTGAAAATTACGTAGGTAGTCCTGCCATGACTCATACCACCTGTGGTTGAGATCAGGAGCCATGGTTGTTTCCTTAGTACAGCCTGTATTATCTCACTGAGAACTGGTGGAGGGGTGGTCAGTGAGGAAGGGAAAACCATGTGGAAAAATGAACGCTGTATTCCTGTTTCCCATATTAAATGATAAACTGAGGCATATTAAAAATTCTAAGAGTTTATTTGAGAAGAAAATCGATTGGAATCAGGCAGCACCAAACTGGACGTATGGTTAGGAGCTCTCTGACAGGCAGGAGCTGGGGAGAGACTTATAGAGAGAAAGTGGGGAAGCAGAGTAAAGAAATTATTTGATTGGCTGTAGCGTAAAGCCTGGCTGGGTGTTTGTGATTGGTTGTCCTTAGCATCTTGACTTTGTGACTTTGAGGCATTTACAGGATTAGACTTTGGTTTGAGCAGGCTGCCATGGCATTAGAGCCTTGTCAAATGGCCTCCTTGTTTGATTACTTTAACACCCTCCGTAAGACAGAGCCCCTTCCCTGCACCCACAGCTGACAAAATGACCCACCCTGGGCAGGACTGACTGGGTGTGAGGGGTGCTTGGCTGGGAATGAGTCTGGAGGCAGACAGTGCCCCGCAGTTCAGGCCAAAACCCAGCTGCTTTCTCAGTCCTCCCTCACTAGGAGCCAAGGGGAGGAAGGGCCTTTCTCACCAGCCCGGTTTTCCTACAAAGGGAGACACAGGCAGTGAGGTGCAAGAGGCGTGGCAATAACTGGGGCAGGGCTGGGCCTGGGGGGCCCGGACACCCACAGTGTTTAAGAGAGGGAAGAAATGAAGAGCTAGGTCCCACCCAAGGCCTTGACAGAGGCCTAGGAAGCTGGGGCAGGGGTTAAGAAGACCCACACCCCCTCCTGCCGTAAACGTGAATCCCACTCACCCTCTGGCTAAGTACCCCCTCCTCATGCAAACTGTTCCACACTTGGCAATCATTTAAAAACTCTCTTTTGCCTGCTGTCAGCTTGCCGTTTCACATACCTGCTCAGGTCTAAACACAGCTGTCTTTTCTTTGTCTACCCCCTGTGTCTCGAAAAATCAATCAGGCTGGGCCTGAGGTTCCACAGTGGGTGATCCTTCGCCTTTTCACTTTCTCTTTGCTCTCCTAGAACGGTGATTCTCCAAGTGGTGTTCCTGAACTGGCAGCATCAGCCCTACCTGGTAAATTGCTAGAAATGCAAATTCTTGGACACCACCTCAGACCTACTGAATCAAAAACTCTGGGGGTGAGGCTGGTGATCTGTTGACTGACAAGCTGTCCAGGTGATTCTAGTGATCACTAAACTTTGAGAACCCCTCTCCTTGAGACCCATGGCTGAAATAAGGCCCTCTACCGGAGCCTACGATTTCAGCACTGACACCTGTGTGACAGATGTGGCATCTTTTTTGCAAAGGAAAGCAGTAGTAATTCTTTCACGTATGAAACTCCTCCTCCACACACACAGGCACACAAAAATACACATAAAAAGGAAAAATGCTTTGCTTCTCATTCCTGCTCTATTTAACATCTGTTACCCATGCTTTGAGTCCTTTGAACAAGAGCATCAGCGTTAGAATAATTGCTTGCAGGGTGTCTGGAAGGCAGGTGAGGCCGGCCACATTTAATGCAAGCTGAGAACAAACACAGCATACTGAGCCCCAGCCAGCCTTCTGCTGCTAGAGACAGCAGAAGGAATTTATGTTTTGCTGGGATGATACCCCCTAAAGGGTCGCCTTACCTTGAGGCCTTAATTAGAAGCAGCAGTAGCCCTCCGGCCTGCTGAGTTTCTATCTGATGTGATTGCACAAAAGAGCTGGACCTTTTGTTATTTAACATATTCTGAAAAGCTTTTTCATAAAAGCCCTTTTCCAGTTTCTTATTTCTTGTCACACACACCAGGGTAAATTTTAAAAGATTTATATAGGGCAAACAATTAGTGATATCTGGTTTTCCCATGTTTGCCATAGATTATCAGATTTGATTTATGTCATTTCGGCCCTATTTTCTCTCTCTCACAGGGTCCTGTCCTGCTCCAGCTACCTTCCCATGCATTCATCACTGCCCTTCCCTCCCTCCTCCCTGTGGCTCTCTTTCCTTTTTCTTTGCATCTTTCTAGAGAGGGCCTAGTGTCTAGTATTAGCTTGGAAGCTTGAACATATAAAAACAAAATTCAATATAAAAGCGAGAATTTCCACTGGAGATGTCGGTATTTTAATTTCATAATTGCACCCCCCCTGATAAATCAAACTAAAGAGCTACAGAGATTTTCTTGTGCTTTTCTTTATACCAATATAAGCAAGAGAGGACATGCCACATGCTGTGAGATGTCAGCTGTAAGCTATCTGAATGGCCAGTAAGGAGCTGGAAAGAACAGAGATGTGACTGTCTTCCTTGATCTGCCACATATGTCATGTAAATGAGTTCATGGGCTTAGCCCATTGCAGCTCTTGGCTCATGATAAGTCCTAGCTAATTGTCTGCTATGTGGTACTTAGCTGCATAGCAGAGAACCCTTATCCTGGGTTAACAGGAAACACATAAGAATGATGTCTTCTGACCCAGGAAGGGGGTCTTGCCCCAGGATCTGTGGATCTGCATTGACTGGACAAAGTCCCTCATTGCTCTCTGTCTTGATTCTCTGGGTTTTCAAATCATGGATTACTCTTTTGTTGTTGTTCTTGTTTTTAAAGTCACTTAACTCTCCTTAAGCACAAAATGGAATTTATTGGATGAATACTGGAGTATCTCAAGAATCAAGGCCAAGAACTATAGCCTGAGCTTCATGAAAGGCTGGAACTAGGAACTGAGTGGAAAGCCATCAAGAACCTAGTAGTTATTTCATTCTCCCTTTTCTGTCTCTCACGTGGGGCCAACTGGACTCTTTGCTTCTTTCTCAAGGATGATCCATGCTTCTTTTTGTCTGTAGACCAGCTTTTACTTCTTTGGCATGAGCATGGATAAACATGGCTGCCACAAAATGGCACATTTTGCTCCCTAGTTCAAAGGGGAGTCTTGAGGATGGTGTTCCAACTCCCAACACCTGGTAGAGAAACTGAGCAGTGCAGGTTGGGTCAGTTGTGACCTAGGCTGTGAGTCATGTGATACCAGCATTACTGCCATTGTTTAGTTCATTAGGTGGGGATTTATTCTGTGAAGAAAAATTATCTCAAATTTGGAAATAAGGCAGAAGAAAGACAGCTTGTCCTTTCAATGTCATATTGGAGTGTTGCTTAACCACCTTAGGGTTCTTTAATTATCTAGGGGAATGTATCTTTATATGACTCACTTTCTCCTACTGATTAAAGGCCAAGACTCTGAAATTACATGATAACTAATAGATTTTGTCCAGTAGATATTCAAATGATTTCTATCTGGTAGGAAATATAACCAAAGTTTTTGGTTTTATTGCCCATAAGCATGTTAACTAGTTTTGTACCTAACCTAGCAATATTATTCCAACATTTTCTTTCTTTAAGGACTGTATATTCTTTTAACTTATACTTCTCCTTTGAACCAGCCTCACTATGCTGCTGATTTCCTCAGAAATGAAGTGGGCAAATCTTGACATATGTTTATTTTGTATTTGTATGAGAGGCATGTTGTTAACTTTTTGAACGTTATCTTTTTTTTAGTTTTCAGAAAAAAAAGGGGAGGAGGATTGAGTTGATACCTCAAAGTTATCTACTATAGCTTCTATTTTGGTCCCTATGAATTTCCTGGGTTTTTTTTTTTTTTTTTTTTTTTTTTGCAGTATGTGGGCCTCTCACTGTTGTGGCCTTTCCCATTGCGGAGCACAGGCTCCAGACGCGCAGGCCCAGCGGCCATGGCTCACGGGCCCAGCTGCTCCGCGGCATGTGGGATCTTCCTGGACCGGGGCACGAACCCATGTCCCCTGCATCGGCAGGCGGACTTTCAACCACTGTGCCACCAGGGAAGCCCGAATTTCCTGTTTTTTAATGGCTTCCACAACATTTAGCCAATGATCTGGTCTTTTGCTTTATTGAGAGTCTGCTGTTAGTATACTTTCTCACTCTTTGCTGGTCTGAAATATATTTATTTTATCCTTGTTCCTAAAAGGAACTATCATTAGATGTACATTCTAAGTCAACATTCTAAGACTCTCTCTTAGGTTTTTGAAAATATTATTCTACTGCCTTCTGGCTTTATTTGTTGCTTTCAGAAGTCAGAAGTAAATCTAATTGTTATTCTATCATAGGTAATTTTTCTTTTCTCTCTGGTTGCTTTTAAGATCTTCTTTTTTTCTTTGGTATTCTTTGACTAAAAAAAGTGTGGATTTTTAAACTTTACATCTCTTGAAATTCATAGAGCTTCCTGATTCTGAGGATTTGTGATTTTCATCAATTCTTTGAAAAATTCAGTTAATATCTCCTCAAATGTTGAGGAGATATTCCCATTATTTATGTTATTTTATTTCAGAATTCCAAGTAATTATATGTTAATATTCTTACCTTAAGGTAAATATTCTTACCTTATCTTTCACGTCATTTAACTTCCACTTAATCATCTTTTCCCCCTATTCTGTGCTGTATTCTGGATAGTTTCTCCAAATCTATCTTCCAGTTTACTAATTCTTTCTTTAACAGTGGCTAATATTCTCTTCTTCTTGAGAATAACACATGAAAAGGTATTCAACAGCATTATAAGTAGGAAAATGCAAATTGGAATTATTACCTTCTCATCAGAATGGCTAAAATTGAAAAGAAAAACAGTTCCAAATGTTGATAAGGATGTAGAGTAGTAGTTACACTGCTGGTAGAGTGGGATTGGGTACAACCCTTTTAGAAAACAATTGTCATTATTTACTCATGTTGACTCTCCTCATACCCTTTGAGCTAGTAATTCTACTAATAAGTGTATAATTAACAGAAATACAGGCACATATTCACTAAGAGACTTACAAGATTATTCATAGCAACATTATTCATAATGGCCCCAAACTGGCGTTAACTCAGATGTCCATTAAGAGTAGAATGATAATTAATCATGATATATTTATACAATGGAGAATTATAAGCAATTATAACAAACTCTAGTTATAAACAATAATATGGATGCATTTCACAAGCCTAATGTTGAGTGAAAGCAACTAAATTCAAAAGAATATACTCTGTATGAACCCATTTATAAACAAACAGAAAACCAAAAGAGTTTGGCAAAACTAAACTGTTGTATTTAGGGGCAAACACTTTGGAGTTAAAACTATGAAAAAAGGAAAAGATAACCATAGAAGTCAGGATAATGGCTAGCTTTGGGGAGGGGTGATAGTATAGAGATGGGAAGGGATGCTCAGGGGTTTTCTGGGGTACATGTAATATTCTATTTTTTGACCTAGTTGGTGGTTGCTTGAGTGTTCATTTGGTAAAAAATCATTGAACTATATGCATTCTCTCAGTAAAAGCAGAAAAACTGTTTCATAAAATCCAACATCAACTTAATGATAAAGACTCTTAACAAATCAGGAATACAATGGAATTTTTTAAACCAGATAAAGAACATCAGTGTACAAAGAAAACTTACAGCAAATGCCACACTTAATGATGAAATTGAGAAAGCAGACCCTTTAGCAAGCAGGAACAAGACAAGAATCCCTGCTTTTATCACTTCTTAGCCAGTACAGTAAGGAAAAAAAGAAAGATTTATAGGGTATAAGGATTAGAAAGGAAGACACCACACTATCATTATTCACAGAATGATATGATTGTTTGCATAGAGTCATAGACAATTTGTTAGAATAATAAGAGTTTGGCAAGGTTGCCAATTATAAACACAGTATAAACAAGGCAATTGCATTTTTACACACCAGTAACATTTGGAAAATTTAATTTGATAAAGTTATCATTTATAATAGCAATAAAAATGTAAGGAAAATATGTCCATTTTTCCAAATTTGAGCTCGAGATTTAATGCATTTCCAGTAAAAATACCAACATGGTTTTTCATGGGAGTTGGCAGGCTGGCTCTAACTTGTGGCAGGGCAAAAGTCCGAGACTAGCCAACACAGTCTACAAGAAAAAAGAACAGAGAGGAGGGATTTGCATTCTTAGCTATCAAGCCTCATTATACAATAATAATAAAGAGAGTGAGATATTAGTGCAGGGATAGACAGAAAGACCACTGTCACAAAACAGCCTAGACACAGACCTAAGCATATTTGGAAATTTGATAAATGGAAAAAGTGGCATTACAGAAAACTGGGGAAGTGCTACACTCTTCAGTAATTATTCATATGGAAAATAAACGAAATTGGAACTCTGTATCACTCCACATACAAAAATCAATTCAGAATGATTAAGGGCTCGAAGGTAAAAGACAAAATTCTAAGCCCTTTTAAAAAAAACACAGAACATCTTTAAGGCTTCAGGGTAGGGAAGGATTTCTTAAATGTTACACAAAAGTGCAAGGCAGCGAGGAAAAGACTGATAATCCTACCACCTTAAGAACTGCTATAAGACTACAAAAAGAGTGAAAATAAAAGCTCCAAGCAGGGAGAAAGTATTTGTAACACATATAAACAAAAGAGATTATTATCCAGAATATACAAATAACTCCTAAAAATCACTAAGAAACAGGTAAACCACACTATACAAATAGAGAAAATATGAGAGCAGGAACATTATAGGAAAGGAAACACGGATAACAACATATGAAAAAACGCTCAATTTCATGATTAAACATGGACTGTAAATTAAAACAAGGAGGAAATACTATTTTATGCCACCAGACTGGCAAAAATTAATAATTCAGACAATACCATGGATGTGAGCAAAGCACTACTGGTGGATGTGTAAATTAGTACTTTGGGGAAAAAATTGGCTTTATCTAGAAAGGCTAAAGATGCCACATGGCCCAGAAATTCCACTATGTACCCCTTAGAGAAATTCTTCCATACAAACTTCAGGAGAGGAGCACAAGAATCTTTGTAACAGAACTGTTGTTAAGAACAAAAGAAAAAAACTGGAAACAACACAAATACCCACCCAGGAGAAAATGAATGCAGAAATTGTGCTATATACACTGAAAAATGAATGCAGAAATTATGCTATATACACTGAAAAATGAATGCAGAAATTGTGCTATATACACTGAAAAATGAATGCATGACAGCTCACGCATTAACTTGGGGAAAAAATCTCAGCAACTATGTTGAGTGAAAGGAACCATTCGTGAATGAACACATGACTCCATTTCTATAACGTTTCCAAAATTGCGAAAACCAAACAAAGACTCATTCAGGGATACATATATGTGCTGAGATATTTTGCAGGTGAGCCTCACAATAGACACATTCTATAGGCTAGGCTCCTGGCTGCCTACCATTTTTGGCAAGAGGACTCTTACCTGCTTTTCTGAGAGATGAGGGGACCCTGAGTCAGGAGCGCAGGTATCCTCAGGCCTGCCCACATCCTGGATAGTCATCACAAAGAACTCCTGACCATCCGAATTCTGCTCACTCTTTGAACTCAGTGTCATCAAGTTCAATGAACATCAGATTTACAAGCCCTGAATGAGCTGCCTTCCCAACAGTGGGGGGCCAGTTGACAGGCTCCATCTCCATTCTCAGTCCACTGCTGTGCTCTGGAGTTGAGCCAGACCCTATTTGAGGCAAGGAAATGTGGGACTCCAAAATCTCAAATTAGATGGCTTGACATGAATTTAGTCTTGTTCAAATTAATCCCCCTGTTTCCAGGTTTGTTTTGTTTTTTCTTGTAATTTTGCAACTACATCATACCAACATACTACTTTTTTTTTTTGCAGTACACGGGCCTCTCACCGTTGTGGCCTCTCCCGTTGCAGAGCACAGGCTCCGGACGCGCAGGCTCAGCGGCCATGGCTCACGGGCCCAGCTGCTCCGCGGCATGTGGGATCTTTCTGGACCGGGGCACGAACCCGTGTCCCCTGCATCGGCAGGCGGACTTTCAACCACTGCGCCACCAGGGAAGCCCAACATACTACTTTTTATTCCAGAAACTAGGACGTGATCTGAGAGGTGTACCAGGTCACATTGGGCTCAAGCAGCGTGAAAGGCAGTAGACTTGGTCCTGCCTGTCCTGAAAGACCCAGTTTCCAGCCACATGTCCGGGCAGGGATCCTGTGACTTGTGGGCTGCAGCTGCTCCTGTCTCCTGTTGAAGGGCTCCTGCGTCTGTCCCCCCTTCCCTCCTTGCCAAGGGAGCTGTCTGGTGGGATAAGGAAGGGAGGAGGGCAGGTGACAATGGAAGGCAAAGGAGGACAGGGAAGAAGGGAGGAGAGGGGAATGTGGGGGGAGGAGGCCCAGGCGGGCCTGGAAGCGAAGCTCTTCAGTTTTGCTTCACTGAAGCCAGGATTGCTTTTTAAATACACCAAGACCTTTCGGCAAGTCCTCAGACAAACCCACCATTCGTCTGGACAGTGTGTTTTTCCTTGCAGAAAATAACCTTCCTCAGCCAGCAGCTCCTGGAATGTCGGCCAAGGAACACAGTCCAATGGGCCAGACCTCCTTTGTCCACTGACGCCAATGGCCATCAGGCGGCGACATCAGGGCCTAAAAATAGCCTCCGCCTCACGCACTCCCACTCTGGGCCCTACTCTTTCCAGGGACTCCCTCTTCATATTGACTTCATTTGGGAGGGCAGTCTATTTCTCTGCAAGAAGGAGATTTCTAGTCTGAGCTGCTTTTTCCTTCCAAGAAAGGCAACCTGAAAACACTTACCTTCAATGAGACATTCAGTAGGAAAAGATTTGTGAGTTCTACCAAGTTTGAGCTCACAAACTCAATCAAAGGCCAGGGTCCTATCAGTGGTGTGAAGTGAGCCAGGCAAACACACACACACGTAATTACGGGAAAGCCTAAAGGTAAAATGGGCCCATCAGCAGATGGGTGAGCAGAGCTGCCTGAGAGCAGCCCATTCAGGGCTTGTAAATCTGATGTTCGTTGAACTTGATGACACTGAGTGCAAAGACAGCGAGCCCCCAAATGACGGCCTTTACACCTTTTCTGAGCTTATAGGCAATGGACTTAAAAATCATATATCATAGAAGTTGTCACTGAGTTGAAATATGAAAACACGTTCTGATGTGGGAAAGTCCAGTACCGTGGACCATGAAGACAGGCCGGGTTCTTTCCTCCAGGTAAAGATCCACACGAGGGTATTTAGTACAGATGACTCTTCCGTCACCTCAATGGGCTACTGCCCACAATCTTGCTCATCTCATTAGTCACCCTCATTAATCATCTTTGCATCCCAAATCCCAGCTTCCTTTCCCAATTGCCCAGTTCCTACCAGGGGAACTCATTGCCTGTTTTTCAGATGTCTCAGAATCTTCTCTGGTAACTTCCCTGCACTTCACACCTGGTCCCTAATCGGTCCTCCAGGCGGCAATTATCTTCTTCCTTAGAAATGAAATATTTGCCTTGACTCTCACTCCAGCTCCCATCATTCTAACAGCACTTCACTGAGCGCCCTTGGTCAGTCTAGCATCTTCCCAAGAGGTCTTGCACGTCTCTGTCAGACGGATCTTATCAACACGTTGCTTTTGCCTCTCCTTACCCAAGAGCTCACAATAGCTCCCGATTGCCACCTCCACCTGTTTTTCCTTGGCTGGCTCTCGCTCTACCTGTTCAAATTAATTTTTTTGTGGTTACCCGTTGTGTGGGCTTTATTCTTCAACTTTAGGTTCCCCCTCTAGGTCATAGCCCAGCTTTTCAAGGGAGGAGTAAGGGAAAGAGAAGGAAGGTGTCAGGGAAAGAGAGGCTCATGTCCACCTCTGTGACCGGCCGTCCTACCCACCCTGCCGTTTACCTCTGTCCACTCTTTCCCCGTCTTCTCCAACAATCCAGGTCTTGAACTTCCTTTCTTTGAGACTCAGCTTCCCATCGGGGCCTTTGCTATTAGTAACACCTTCCTCCCCAGTCTTCTGAGCTTCTTCAACCCCTGTGGGTACAGCTTCTATGACTCAGGAGCTCTATGGGGAAACATGCTGGTGCCATTGTTCTCCTACTGGTCATGTCCACTGTCCATGGAAAGTTAATGAGCCACTTAAAGATTTGCCACCAGAGATTGAATTGTATGGACCACCCACATCCCTGGGCAATTCTCAGGCTTCCTAAATAATCCTCCTGTATTTTCTATCTGATGGTAGAAAAATTGGACTCTGCTGTCTCCTAACCATTGGTAGGTCAGTTTCCTCTCTCTGACCTCATCATTCATTTATCAAACCTTTGCTGAGCACTACTGTGTGCCAGGTGATACATTTCAGTCTTTGAGGATTCAGAAGAAGAAGGCACAGCTTCTGGCCCCAGAGAACTTCCAAACATGTTCTTGCTTTGTGCACAAGTCAAGGGAATAGATATGTCAACAATGGGCTGTCATGAAGGGCCTGCACTTCCCCCATTTTAACTCAGAGAGTGACATTGTTGCTTAAATAGCCACAGTTCTAATGGAAAGAAAGTAATTCAAAAATCTGCCTATGTTGCAGTATCTAAGAGATGAGAACTGACCTTTGAGAATTCCCTGGTGGCACAGTGGTTAAGAATCTGCTTACCAATGCAGGGGACATGGGTTCGAGCCGCGGTCCAGGAAGATCCCACGTGCCACGGAGTAACTAAGCCTGTGTGCCACAACTACTGAAGCCCGTGCACCTAGAGCCTGTGCTCCGCAACAAGAGAAGCAATGAGAAGCTCGCATTACTCTTCTCTTGTTGCAACAAGAGAAGTAACAAGAGAAGCCACCTCAATGAGAAGCCCGCGCACCACAACAAAGAGTAGCCCCCGCTCGCTGCAACTAGAAAAAGCACACACGCAGCAATGAAGACCCAAAGCAGCCAAAAATAAATAAATTAATTAATTAAAAAAAGAAAAATAAAAAAGAACTGACCTTAACACATCAAATAGTAAGTGCACAAGTGGTGGAGCATGAAATGTTGCTTCTGAGAGAATTGTAGACCACCACTGTCATGTATAAACGTACAATTATGGGGGCTTCCCTGGTGGCGCAGTGGTTGAGAGTCCGCCTGCCGATGCAGGGGACATGGGTTCGTGCCCCGGTCCAGGAAGATCCCACATGCCGCGGAGCGTGAGCCATGGCCGCTGAGCCTGCGCGTCTGTAGCCTGTGCTCCGCAACGGGAGAGGACACAACAGTGAGAGGCCCGTACCACAAAAAAAAAAAAAAAAAAAGTACAATTATGGAGAACCAGTGGGAGGTATCAGGTGCATTTAGGCTTTTTATTCTTTTGTGTTCTCGCCTAAAAGCAATTTCTATCTTAAAATATAATTGCAGATTATTTAGTTGTAGCTCCATAATGAGTATTGAGTTTGCATAAACTCATTAAAAATTTACTGTATGGTTTGGGAAATAAGCTTTAGTTTCTCAAAGAAAGACTTTCTTGGGCCAGGCTATCTATTTTTGCATTCCCCCCCCCCCCCCCCACTAATCCAGGGATGGTTAGGGTTTGGCTCCAAAACAGGGAATGTGAGCTGACAGTTCATTGTCCCCACCTTGGGGGCTGAGACCCACGAGTTGGGAGTGGAATGCCAGCACAGTGGCCCCCTAGGCAATATGCAGAGAGTAGCCTGATTTTATGTTTGTGAGAGTGGCTTTAACAACCTGTGTTAATCAAAGGAAATACCATTTAATCCCCCTTGTTCAGCATATTCTTTAAAAAATTACCATTTTCTTTTTTTAAATAGGCGATACATTTGCATAGTTCAAAAATGAAAACTATAAATAGATATGGTAAAATGGCTCCTTCGCAATTCTCTCCCTTGTCCTGCCAGCTTCTCTTCCTCCAGCAGCTATCCCATATTATTTGTTTCTTGGGGCATCCTTTAAGAGGTATTATTAAAGCAGGTACAAACAAATATGAATATACAGCCTTTCCTCTCCCAACTTTTAAAAATCAACTAACAGTGTTCCCTACATTTTGTACCTTACTTTTTCCTCTTACCAGCTTATCTTGGAGACTTTTCCATATCAGTTCCTTAAGGGTTTTCCTATTCCTTTTTAGAGTTGCATAATATTCCATTTGTGGCTGTGTTACTGACTCGGGTCCTTGGACTCTTTAATCAATAGAAATTGATATGAGGCAAAGTGAGAAATTCAGGCAAAGCTTTATCGGGACTCGTGCTCTAGCACAAAAGAGCGAAAACAAGTAACAGGTGCCCTTGCTCGCTCTCTGAGGAGGAGGGCAGCCTCGTTCCTTTAATGCGTTGAGGGTAGGGGTGGGTCAGGCCGGAGGGGCGGCTTAGGTGGTCTGCCCGCCGCCTTGGTGGTGCTGTGTGCCGGGATCTTGGGCGGTACCCTACTCTTGCTCCCAGCACCTCTGAAATGGCAATTGGTTTGTGGCCTTTTTGTCTCTTATTGTTCATGATTGCCCCAACTGCGCATGTGTGTATTTTTAGTTCCTATAGTTTCTTTGTATTCTGTTGCCCATGGAGACAGGCACAAGTGCAGCATTCCGGTAAAGGGTCCCAGGTCCCAGCCTATCTAAGCTGCGCCGTAATTTGTTTAATCAGGTTTTTATTGATGCACAGCTAAGTTGATTCTAATCTTTTGCTATTGCATACAATGCCTCAGTGAGTAACTCTGTACTCAGCTCATTTTGCACGTGTAAAAGAATGACTGTGGGATGAATCCCTGAAGGTGGAATTGTTGGGTCAAAGGGAACATGCCTTTGTGATTTAATAGATATTGCCAAATTGCTTCCAAACGGATTGTATCAATTTATACTCCCACCAGCCATAAGTGAGAGTACCTATTGCCTCTGCAGGCTTCTGCCTTATTAAACATTTGGATTCTTGCCAATTTGTTAATTAAGAAAATGGTATCTCAGTGTCTTTAATTTACATCTTTTATTATGAGTGAGGTAGAGCATTTGTATTTCCTTTTTATGGGCTATCCTTCACCCATGTGACTTTAGGCCATTGATCTTTTTACTTGTCATTTTGTGAGAGCCTTTTGTATATATGGAATGTGAGTTGCAAATATTTTTCTGTTTGTCATTGGCCTTTGTTTATAATAGTTCTTTTGGCTATTTGTTTTTATTCATGCAGAAGTTGCAATTTTTATAAAGTAAAAAATTTTAATCTTTTCTTTCATGACATCTGGATTTTGAATCATTTTAGAAATGTCTTAACCATTCTAAGGTTATAACCTTAAAAGAATTCTCTGTTTTCTGATTTTTTTATCATTAGATTTAAATTCTTGATCCATTTGAAAATTTTCTTCGTTTATGGCATAAGGTATGGCTTACAAACTATTTCCAGATGGCCTAACTAGTTGTAATAATACCTTTTATTGAAAAGTCCTTGTTTTCCCCACAGATTTTCCAGATTTATTATATACCAAATTCCTTCATGTATTTGAGACTATTTCTGGATTTTCTACTGTTACATTAGTCTGTCTGCTTATTTATACACTAGTAATACTAAATTAAAGTTTTGGTAATACTACTGTGATCATTAATAACATTAATGTGAATACTACTCATTGTTCTTTTCAGAATTTTCCTACTTTATTTTTCTCTGAGAACTTTAGCATCATCTTGTCTAGCTCCAGGAAAAAAAACTTTGTTGGTATTTATATTGATATATTAAATGTATTAGTTCCTTTATAAAATATTGACATATCACGACATAGTATGCCTTTCTGTTTGTTCAAATCCTCTTTTGTTTCTTTTCAGAACCGTTTTCAAATTTTTTTCCTATAGGCCTTGAACTTTTTTTTGTTTGTTTTTCTTTTTAAATAATTCTTTTTTTTTCTTTTTTTTTTTAGAGTTTAATTAATTAATTTATTTATTTTTGCTGTGTTGGGTCTTCGTTTCTGTGTGAGGGCTATCTCTTGTTGTGGCAAGTGGGGGCCACTCTTCATCGTGGTGCGCGGGCCTCTCACTATCGTGGCCTCTCCCGTTGCGGAGCACAGGCTCCGGACGTGCAGGCTCAGCGGCCATGGCTCACGGGCCTAGTTGCTCCACGGCATGTGGGATCCTCCCAGACCAGGGCTCGAACCCGTGTCCCCTGCATTAGCTGGCAGATTCTCAACCACTGCGCCACTAGGGAAGACCAGGCCTTGAACTTTTTTCATTAATTTTATCTTTTTTCTCTCTAGTTCCTCTTGTAAATGGCACCTGTTTTCCGCATTATATCTTCAGAGGGTTATTGTTTGTTTACTAGTTCTGGAGCCTGCTACCTTACTAAATATTCTTCTTGTTTGAGATAGTTTTTCTGTCAATTTTTTGGGGTCGTCTGGTGTATCATCATAGAACCTGTAAATAGTGATGTTTTACTTCTTCCTTTCCAATTTTTTTTATATCTCTAACTACTTTCTTTTGTCTTGTGCCAGGAAAGTTAATGGAATGGTTCTTCAGTAATACATGTGCAGAGCAAGTTCACTGTAATGGAGAGAGTTTGGGCATATTTATATATGGAGCACCAGGTGTCTCCAGAGAGGGAATGGTTTGAGACCCTTATTCCCTCTTTAGCAAATTTAATGTTGTTATAATATGTTATAAATTGAATTGCCCAGCAGGTTAGATGGCAAGAAAGGATAACAGAAGACTCTGAAAGAAAGCTCACCAGAGGGTTGGGGAGTCTGGCCTAGGACTCGGAGAGGGCTAATTTTGGCCACAGTATTTGGCCTTTTCAGGAACTACTCTAGATCCAACTATCTTGGAGCCATGAATATGATTTTAGGGAAAAAATAACTGTGTGTGTGTGTGTGTGTGTGTGTGTGTGTGTGTGTTCCTGCATGAACAGATGGGAAGAGTGGGTTATTGGACCTGTAACATTTGAAGTCCAAGTTCCCACCCCCTTTCATAGGATGCACCATGGGATGCTGGGTGCAATGCTGGGGGATGAGGAGCCCCTGCATGGTTGCAGCTTCAGGGAACACTGTGCCTTGGGGTGGCTTTATCCCTGTGGATTGCAGTCTCTGCTACGTTGCCCTCATGACTCCTTAGGTGAATGGGCAGGTCCTGGGCTGTTGGGCCTCTTGTATTGGAGGTGATATCATGTTTTAGGAGCAGAGGCATCAAGGATGGAGAATGGAACTATGGGGGTACTGAGTAGAGCACGGAAGCTTCTCCACCTTCAAATCTCCACCTGCAGAACCCTGCTTCAGAGCTGAAGTGCACCAGCTCTGCCTGCCCCCAACAGATGGCAGGAGGGGAGGTCACACAATGTCCTTTCATAGCAGCCATACTGTTTTTTAGTTTAGTGTGTTTTGCATATGTATAGTGAATTATTACAAGACAGTAGGGATGGTTAGAAGCATAGATCAAGCAACACGTGAGGTATTTGTCAAGTCACAGGATAGCAAGAAGAGCAACTGATGAAATCAGAGACGTTTGCCTCTGTGATGAGAGGATGAACACCATTGTCGGAAGTCTTGGCTTAATGTTGGTTCAGATGAGAGCTAGGAGTTTGTTCAGGACCTTAATTTAAAGCCAATAGGTGGTAAAATGCTTCTCCTGAACCATCACAAGCCACACGTGGTCCATAGGTTCAAGGCCTGTTCAAATCTGCTCCGCGTCAAAGAGAGAATTTGAGGCGCTGACTGCAGACACACTGGCCTGGATATCACAGATACTAAGGATTTTCTTAGGATACTTGCAGAGATCATCCGGGGGTGGGGGGGGGGGGGGATTACCTGCCACAACAGGTGTTCAGTGTAGGTGATATTGGCCTATTTATTTATTTATTTTCTAGATTTATTGAGATGTAATTGACATATAACATTGTGTAAGTTTAACATGCACAACGGCTCTTTCTCTCTCTACCTGCAACCTCGCTGTGTGGATCCCCTGTGTGCTGTGTAATTTCCAGGATCTGTAAGTGATAAACTTTGTTTCTTTCAAAGTTTAAAAAAATAAAATGCACACGTATTCTTTTGATATACTTAGATATTGCAAAATCATTACCATGATGGTATTACCTAACACTTCCATCCCACAAAATTAATATTTCTTTTTGGTGATGAGAACATTTAAATCTACTCTCGGGCTTACCTGGTGGCGCAGTGGTTAAGAATCCGCCTGCCAATGCAGGGGACACAGGTTCGAGCCCTGGTCTGGGAAGATCCCACATGCTGCGGAGCAACTAAGCCCATGCACCACAACTACTGAGCCTGTGCTCTAGAGCCCATGAGCCACAAATACTGAGCCCGCATGCCACAACTACTGAACCCCATGCACCTAGAGTCTGTGCTCTGCAACAAGAGAAGCCACTGCAATGAGAAGCCTGCACACCACAACGAAGAGTAGTCTCTGCTCGCCACAACTAGAGAAAGCCCTCGCACAGCAACGAAGACCCGACGCAGCCAAAAAAATAATAATAATAATAAGTTAAGTCTACTCTCTCAGCAATATTCAATATATGTTACAGTATTATTAGCTATAATCACATGCTGTGCATTAGATCCCTAGAATTTGTTACTTATATAACTGGAAGTTTGTGCTCTTTGACCAATACCTTCCCATTTCCCCCAATACCCCACCCTCTGGTAACCACCATTCCTCTTTCTGTTTCTCTAAGTTCAGTGTTTTTAGATTCCACAGATAAGTGAGATCATACAGTATTTGTCTTTCTCTGCCTGACTTATGTCACTTAGCATAATGCCCTCAAGTTTCATCCAAGTTGTAGCATACAGCAGGATTTCTTTGTTTCCATGGCCTAACAATATTCCATTGTGTATATGTACCAGGTCTTCTTTATCTGTTCATCTGCTGATGGACATTTAGGTTGATTTCATGTATGGGTTATTGCACATAATGCTGTAGTGAACATAGGAGTGCAGATCTCTTTGAGATCCTATTTTCACTTCCTCTGGATATATACTCAGAAGTGAGATTGCTGGATTGTATGGTTGTTCTATTTTTAATCTTTTGAGGAAACTCCATACTGTTTTCCATGGTGGCTGCACCATTTACATTCCTACCAGAGGTGCACGAGGGTTCCCTTTTCTCCACAGTCTCCCCAACACTTGTTACCTCTTGTCTTTTTGGTTTTTTTTTTTTCGGTACGCAGGCCTCTCACTGTTGTGGCCTCTCCCGTTGTGGAGCACAGGCTCCGGACGCGCAGGTCCAGCGGCCATGGCTCATGGGCCCAGCCGCTCTGCGGCATGTGAGATCCTCCCGGACCGGGGCACAAACCCATGTCTCCTGCGTCGGCAGGCGGACTCTCAACCACTGCACCACCAGGGAGGCCCTCCTCTTGTCTTTTTGATGATGACCACATCGGTTTCTTCTAGAGAAGACTGCCCCAAAGGACACATATCATCCACAAGTGGTGTGAAAGCTTCACGTGGTTGAATCACAGTCCTATTGATGGCAGTGAATCCAGAGGTGGCTTCTTAACTTTAGACTAATGACCCTTTGGAATCAGATCTGCTTTAAGTAGGAAAGCAGCTGTGTGCTTAGCTGCTATGGGCTGAGAGTAGGTGGGACTGCCCTTTGGTATGCATAGGCAAGCCTGGGATGTTTTGGAATGGTTTTTGGAAGGAAGTTCTGGAAGTACGTCTTGATTTCTTACTAACTTAGGCAGCTAGGGGCTTAGAAACTTTATAAGAAATGTGGGAGTTGGGGGTCAAGATGGCAGTGTAGAGTTAGCATCTCCCCACAGCTAAGGTGTCTGCCAGCAGCTGGTGGAGGACTCTGATGCTCAAGGAGATGGGAGGAACCCCAAAGTGAACCGGTAGGACATAGGGGGACTGAGGGGGCAGGAGAAGTGGAGGTCAGACAGGATTGGTGCCCCTGAGGCTGGGGAGATCAGGAGAGGCAGGTGGGAGGGACTCTCCAGGAGGAGCAGGAGAGGAGCGGAGGGCGATTGCCTTGCCCACCCGGGCCTGGGGAGCCTGCTGAGCTCCCAGGCCAATCCCCTGCCCTCCAAAGCCCCCTCCAGGCCACGTGGGTCCTTGGGAGCATAGGAGGGAAGCTGGGAGATCAGGAGAGAAGGGCAGGAGGGGTCCTCCCAGGAGGGACCCTCCCAGACTGGAGGAGCAGGAGAGGACAGGAGGGTATTTGCCCCACCCACTTGAGTCCAGGAAGGCTGCTGGGCTCCCAGGTGAGGTCCCCCGCCCTCTGAGACCAGGGGTAGGGGGCACGCCTGGGCCCCTTCTGTTCCTTGAGCCTAAGCCCCACCCCCCACAGCTCCCAGGGCCTTTTCCAGCCCTGTGGGTCCTGAGCATTGGCCCCACCCACAGCCCAAACCTTGCTTAGGCCCCACCCTCCACAGCCAAGGCCTTTTCCCACCCTTTTTTTTTTCTTTTCCCTCTCCCTCTTTTTACTATTGTGGTACTGATGTACCTTCTGGTTGTTGATTCATCTATATTTTTATTTTTATATTCTCCCTAACATATCTGTTAGTTTCCTAGTCTAATTTTATTTTTTACTTTGTTATTGTTGTATTTTGTTTAGTTTTTGCCACTCCAGGTGGCTTACGGGATCTTAGTTCATGAGCCCGGGCAGACCCCAGGGAATATTCATCTGAGTGAGGGATTGTGGAGTTCCTTATCTCAGCACCAAGATACAACTCTACCCGATAGCCTACAAACCCCAGTGTTAGAAGCCTCAGGCCAAACAACCAGTTAGACAGGAACAGAATCCCATTCATTAAAAAAAAAAAAAAGAAAAAAATGAGATGGCAAAAAAATATGTCACAAATGAAGGAGCAAGGTAAAAACCTACAAGACCAAATAAATGAAGAGGAAGTAGGCAATCTACCTGAAAAAGAATTCAGAGTAATGATAGTAAAGATGATCCAGAATCTTGGAAATAGAACGGAGGCACGGATTGAGAAAATACAAGAAATGTTTAACAAAGATCTAGAAGAACCAAAGAACAAACAAAGAGAGATGAACAATACAATAACTGAAATGAAAAATACACTGGAAGGAATCAATAAGAGAATAACTGAGGCAGAAGAACGAGTAAGTGAGCTGGAAGACAAAATGGTGGAAATAAGTGCTGAGGAGCAGAATTAAGAAAAAAGAATGAAAAGAATTGAATACAATCTCAGAGAGCTCTGGGACAACACTAAATGCACCAACATTCGAATTATAGGAGTCCCAGAAGAAGATGAGAAAAAGAAAGGGTCTGAGAAAATATTTGAAGATATTATAGTTGAAAACTTCCCTAACATGGGAAAGGAAATAGTCACCCAAGTCCAGGAAGCACAGAGAGTCCCATACAGGATAAACACACCAAGACACATATTAATCAAACTAACAAAAATTAAATTCAAAGAAAAAATATTAAAAGCAGCAAGGGAAAAACAAAAAATAACATACAAAGAAATTCCCATAAGGTTATCAGCTGATTTTTCAGCAGAAACTCTGCAGGCTAGAAGGGAGTGACAGGATATACTTAAAGTGATGAAAGAGAAAAACCTACAACCAAGATTACTCTACTCAGCAAGGATCTCATTCAGATTTGATGGAGAAGTCAGAAGCTTTTCAGACAAGCAAAAGCTAAGAGAATTCAGCACCACCAAACCAGCTTTACAACAAATGCCAAGGAAACTTCTCTAAGCGGGAAACACAAGAGAAGAAAAAACCCACAAAAACAAACCCAAAACAATTAAGAAAATGGTAATAGGAACATATATATCGATAATAACTTGAATGTAAATGGATTAAATGCCCCAACCAAAAGACACAGACTGGCTGAATGGATACAAAAACAAGACCCATATATATGCTGTCTATAAGAGACCCACTTCAGACCTAGGGACACATACAGACTGAAAGTGAATGGATGGAAAAAGATATTCCATACAAATGGAAATCAAAAGAAAGCTGGAGTAGCAATACTCATATCAGATAAAATAGACTTTAAAATAAATGCTGTTACAAGAGATAAGGCGGGACACTACATAATGATCAAAGGATCAATCCAAGAAGAAGATATAACAATTATAAATGTTTATGCACCCAATATAGGAGTAACTCAAAACATAAGGCAAATGCTAACAACCATTAAAGGAGAAATTGACAGTAACACAATAATAATAGGGGACTTTAACACCCCACTTACACCAATGGACAGATCATCCAAACAGAAAATAAATAAGGAAACACAAGCTTTAAATAACAAAATAGACCAGATAGATCTAATTGATATTTAGATAGATCACATTTTGTGTCACAAATCAAGGCTTGGAAAATTTAAGAATATTGAAATTGTATCAAGCATCTTTTCTGACCACAATGCTATGAGATTGGAAATCAATTACAGGAAAAAACTGTAAAAACACAAATACATGGAGGCTAAACAGTGCACTACTAAATAACCAAGAGATCACTGAAGAAATCAAAGAAGAAATTAAAAAATACATAGAAACAAATGACAGTGAAAACACGATAACCCAAAACTTATGGGACGCAGCAAAAGCAGTTCTAAGAGGGAAGTTTATAGCAATACAATCCTACCTCAAGAAACAAGAAAAATCTCAAATGAAAAATCTAACCCTACACTTAAAACAACTAGAGAAAGAAAAACAAAGAAAACCCAAAGTCAGTAGAAGGAAAGAAATCATAAAGATCAGAGCAGAAATAAATGAAATAGAAATGAAGAAAACAATAGCAAAGATCAATAAAACTAAAAGCTGGTTCTTTGAGAAGATAAACAAAATTGATAAACCCATAGCCAGACTCATCAAGAAAAAAAGAGAGAAGACGCAAATCAATAAAATTAGAAATGAAAAAGGAGAAATCACAACTGACACTGCAGAAATACAAAGGGTTATAAGAGACTACAACAAACAACTATATGCCAATAACATGGACAACCACAAAGAAATGGACAAATTCTTGGAAAGGTACAATTTTCCAAGACTGAACCATAAAAAATTAGAAGATATAAACAGACCTATCACAAATAATGAAATTGAAACCATAATAAAAAATCTTCCAACAAACAAAAGTCCAAGACCAGCTGGCTTCACAGGTGAACTCTATCAAACATTTAGAGAAGAGCTAACACCAATCCTTCTCAAACTCTTCCAAAAAATTACAGAGGGAGAAACACCCACAAATTCATTCTATGAAGCCACCATCACCCTGATACCAAAACCAGAAAAAGATATTACAAAGAAAATTATAGGCCAATATCACTGATGAACATAGATGCAAATATCCTGAACAAAATACTAGCAAACGGAATCCAACAGCACATTAAAAGGATCATATAGCATGATCAAGTGGAATTTATCCCAGGGATGGAAGGATTCTTCAATATACGCAAATCAATCAATGTTATACACCACATTAACAAATTAAGGAATAAAAACCATATGATGATCTCAACAGATGCAGAAAAATCTTTTGACAAAGTTCAACACCCATTTATGATAAAAAAAACTCTCCAGAAAATGGTCAAAGAGGGAACCTACCTCAATGTAATAAAGGCCATATATGACAAAACCACAGAAAGCATCATACTGAATGGTGAAAACCTGAAAGCATTTCCACTAAGATCAGGAACAAGACAAGGGTGCCCACTCTCACCACTCTTATTCAACATAGTTTTGGAAGTCCTAGCCATGGCAATCAGAGAAGAAAAAGAAATAAAAGGAATACAAATTGGAAAAGAAGAAGTAAAACTGTCACTGTTTGCCGATGACATGATACTACACATAGAAAATCCTAAAGACACCAGCAGAAAACTACTAGAACTAATCAATGAATTTGGTAAGGTTGCAGGATACAAAGTTAATACACAGAAATATCTGGCATTCCTATACACCAGCAACGAAAAATCACAAAGAGAAATTAAGGAAACACTCCCATTTACCATTGCAACAAAAAGAATAAAATGCCGAGGTATAAACCTGCCTAAGGAGGTGAAAGATTTGTACTCAGAAAACTATAAAACACTGATGAAAGAAACTAAAGGTGACATAAACAGATGGAGAAATATACCATGTTCTTGGATTGGAAGAATCAATATTGTGAAAAGGATGATACTACCCAAAGCAATCTACAGATTCAGTGCAATCCCTATCAAACTACCAATGGCATTCTTCACAGAATTAGAACCCAAAATTATACAATTCATATGGAAACACAGAAGACCCCAAATAGCCAAAGCAATCTTGAGAAAGAAAAATGGAGTTTCAGGATTCAGGCTCCCTGACTTCAAACTATACCACAAAGCTACAGTAATCAAGACAGTATGGTACTGGCACAAAAACAGAAATATAGATCAATGGTAAAAGACAGAATGCCCAGAGATAAACCCACACACATATGGGCACCTAATTTATGACAAAGGAGGCAAGAACATACAATGGAGAAAAGACAGCCTCTTCAATAAGTGGTGCTGGGAAAACTGGACAGCTACATGTAAAAGAATGAAATTAGAACACTACATAACACCATACACAAAAATAAACTCAAAATGGATGAAAGATTTAAATGTAAGACCAGACACTATAAAACTCTTAGAGGAAAACATAGGAAAAACACTCTTTGACATAAACCACAGCAAGATCTTTTTTGACCCACCTCCTAGAGTAACGGAAATAAAAACAAAAATAAACAAATGGGACTTAATTAAACTTAAAAGCTTTTGCAGAGCAAAGGAAATCATAAAAAAGACAAAAAGACAACCCTCAGAATGAGAAAATATTTGCAAATGAAACAACAGACAAAGGATTAATCTCCAAAATATACAAACAGTTCATGCAGCTCAATATCAAAAAAACAAACAATCCAGTTAAAAAATGGGTGGAAGATCTAAATAGACATTTCACCAAGGAAGACATACAGATGGCAAAGAGGCACATGAAAAGATGCTCAACACCACTAATTATTAGAGAAATGCAAATCAAAACTACAATGAATTATCACCTCACGCTGGTCAGAATGGCTATTATCAAAAAATCTACAAACAATAAATGCTGAAAAGAGTGTAGTGAAAAGGGAACCCTCCTGTACTGTTGGTGGGAATGTAAACTGATACAACCACTATGGAGAACAGTATGGAGTTTCCTTAAAAAACTAAAAATAGAACTACCATATAACCCAGCAATCCCACTACTGGGCATATACCTGAGAAAACCATAATTCAAAAAGAGACATGTAACACAGTGTTCAATTGCAGCTCTATTTACAATAGCCAGGACATGGAAGCAACCTAAATGTCTATCGACAGATGAATGGATAAAGAAGATGTGGTGCATATACACAATGGAATATTACTAAGCCATGAAATGAAATGAAATTGAGTTATTTGTAGAGGCGTGGATGGACCTAGAGTCTGTCATACAGAGTGAAGTAAGTCAGAAAGAGAAAAACAAGTACCATATACTAATGCATATATACGGAATCTAAAAAAATTAAAAAATGGTACTGATGAACCTAGTTGCAGGACAGGAATAAAGGGGTAGACATAGAGAATGGACTTGAGGACATGTGGTGGGAGGGAGCAGCTGGGGCGAAGTGAGAGTAGCATGGACATATATACACTACCGAATGTAAAATAGTTGGCTGGTGGGAAGCAGCATCATAGCACGGGAGATCAGCTCGGTGCTCTGTGATGACCTAGAGGGGTGGGATAGGGAGGATGGGAGGGAGGCTCAAGAGGGAGGGGATATGGGGACATGTGTATGCATATGGCTGATTTGCTTTGTTGTGCAACAGAAACTAATGCAGTATTGTGAAGCAATTATACTCCAGTAAAGATCTATTAAAAAAAAAGTATATACTGCCTGGCTCCATTTCTATACTCTTTGAGAAGAAATACAATTTTACTGTTTCCTTAAAAAAAAAAAAGAAATGTGATTTTCTTTTGCATCCCTGGCTAGTGAAGTGGAGCATAGTGGTTACATTGTGCCCTTTCTTCAATGTGTATTTCTCGGGGGGCTGTTTTCTCCTTTGCACTGAGGAAACAGAGGCAGTGTACTAGACCCTGAACTATGCAAAATATGCAGTAGGGAGGAACTACTGTTGCTAAACCACCAAATTTGGCTGGAAGCTCTGCTGGTAGCAGCCCACTCCAACAGCAGACACATGATCCCTACTTCCCAGACAAAATCTGGTATCCAGCATTTAAGAGTGAAAAGAACCAGAAGACTTGGTTAGGAGTCTTCAATTCTGGCCACACATCAGACTTCTAAGAGTTCAAGGAGTGTTTACAAATTCAAGTTGCTCAGGCCGCTTCTCCCAGAAATCCTCATTCAGTGGGTCTGGGTTGGGGCCCAGTGAGTGACTCAGATGTCCAGCCAGGGTTAGAAACCACCAGTCTGGGCTTGTCCAAATGCAGTCACTAGGGAGCTGAGTGACCTTTGGCAAATCACTTTACTTCCCTGGACTTCAGTTTCCTTCTCTCTAAAATAAGACTTGGATTGGAAGTGTCCAAACTGGCTACAAATCAGCAACTCCCAGGAAGCTTTAGAAACACAGATTCCAGAGTCCTGCACCAGACCTACTGAGTCTGAATCTTTGGGACCAGGGCCCAGGAACCTGTATTTTTAAAAATTGTGGTAGGGCTTCCCTGGTGGCGCAGTGGTTGAGAGTCCACCTGCCGATGCAGGGGACACGGGTTTGTGCCCCAGTCCGGGAAGATTCCGCATGCCGTGGAGCGGCTGGGCCCGTAAGCCATGGCCGCTGAGCCTGCGCATCCGGAGCCTGTGCTCCGCAACGGGAGAGGCCACAACAGTGAAAGGCCCGCGTAATGCAAAAAAAAAAAAAAATGTGTAAACTACCTCCTAGAGAAATGGAAATAAAAGCAAAAATAAACAAATAGGACCTACGGCAACTTAAAAGCTTTTGCACAGCAAAGGAAAACATAAACAAGACAAAAAGACAACCCTCAGAATGGGAGAAAATATTTGCAAATGAAGAAACTGACAAAGGATTAATCTCCAAAATTTACAAGCAGCTCATGCAGCTCAATATCAAAAACACAAGCAACCCAATCCAAAAATGGGCAGAAGACCTAAATAGACATTTCTCCAAAGAAGATATACAGACTGCCAACAAACACATGAAAGGATGCTCAACATCACTAATCATTAGAGAAATGCAAATCAAAACTACAATGTGGTATCACCTCACAGCAGTCAGAATGGCCATCATTAAAAATCTAGAAACAATAAATGCTGGAGAGGGTGTGGAGAAAAGGGAACCCTCTTGCACTGTTGGTGTGAATGTAAATGGATACAGCCACTGTGGAGAACAGTATGGAGGTTCCTTAAAAAACTAAAAGTAGAACTACCATATGACCCAGCAATGCCACTACTGGGCATATACCCTGAGAAAACCATAATTCAAAAAGAGTCATGTACCACAATGTTCATTGCAGCTCTATTTACAATAGCCAGGACATGGAAGCCACCTAAGTGTCCATCAACAGATGAATGCATAAAGAAGATGTGGCACATATATACAATGGAATATTACTCAGCCATAAAAAGAAATGAAATTGAGTTATTTGTAGTGATGGACTACATCCATCACTAGATGGATGGACCTAGAGTCTGTCATACAGACTGAAGTAAGTCAGAAAGAGAAAAACAAGGACTGTATGCTAACACTTATACATGGAATCTAAAAGAAAAATGGTGCTGAAGAACCTAAGGGCAGGACAGGGATAAAGACACAGCCCTACTAGAGAATGGACTTGAGGACACAGGGAGGGGGAAGGGTAAGCTGGGACAAAGTGAGAGAGTGGCATGGACATATATACACTACCAAATGTCAAATGGATAGCTAGTGGGAAGCAGCCGCATAGCACAGGGAGATCAGCTTGGTGCTTTGTGACCACCTGGAGGGGTGGGTTAGGGAGTGTGGGAGGGAGACGCAAGAGGGAGGAGATATGGGGATATGTGTATATGTATAGCTGATTCACTTTGTTATAAAGCAGAAACTAACACACCATTGTAAAGCAATTATACTCCAATAGAGAGGTTAAAAAAAATTGTGGTAAAATACACATGACACATTTTAGCATCTTGACTGTTTTTAATAGTTCAGTTCAGTCGTGTTAAGTATATTCACATTGCTGTGCAACCAATCCCCAGAACTTTTTCATCTTGCAAAACTGAAACTCTGTATCTATTAAACAACAATTCCGCATTCTTTCCTCCCCCAGCGTCTGGCAACCACCATTCTGCTTTCTGTCTCTGTGAATTTGACTACTCTCATAATAACAGTATTTGTCTTTTTGTGATGGGCTTATTTCACTTAGCATAACGTCTTCAGGGTTTTTCCATGTTGTAGCAGGTGTCAGAATTTCCTTCCTTTTTAGGGCTCAATAATATTCCTCTATGTGTATAGAACACATTTTGTTTATTCATCTATTGGTGGGTACTTGGGTAGCTTCTACCTTTTGGTCATTGTGAATAGTGCTGCTATGAAGATGGGTGTACACATATCTCTGAGACCCTACTTTCAATTCTTTTGGACATACACTCAGAAGTGAAATTGCTGGATCATATGTAATTTATTTTAATTTTTTGAGGAACCATCATACAGTTTTCTCCAGCAGCTGCAGTGTTTTACATTCCACCAACAGCGCCTTAGGGTCCCAGATTCTCCACATCCTTGCCAATCCTGATGGGTGGGACACTCTGTATGCTTAAGAAGCTGTCCAGGAGGTCGTGTTGTAGTCAGTCCCTGGGTAGGCACCATTCCATTGGACCCAGGGATGACTTGGGCTCCTTCTAGCTCGTAAGTGCCTGAATACATACATAACGATAAATTTAAATGGCTAAACTTATAGTGTCAGCAGTTGTCATGGTTTGCCTCCATGCTATGTCTGTTTGAGATTATTCTCTAGCTGTTTTAGGTGTGAGAGCTTTTCCTCCCTGTTGACGTTGAACTGCTGGCATCAGTGTCTGACACATGATAGATGGCTCAAAATCAGAATGAATCAAGGAATGAACAAATTAAGTCCCTAAGGCAGAGAACAGGCCTTCTGTTTACTATGAACCTCTCACTGTGCCAAGCAGAAGTGTGCTAACACAGTTGATACTAATAAGTGTTTGAGTGTGAAAGAGACACGTGTGGATCATTTTTGCTAGTATAGGGGTTGGCATATTGAGAAGGCTGAATGCAGTGTGGACCCCAGGCGACAATACTTGGGTTTTTTTCCTTATAGGAGAGTTTTTTGGTCAAGGCAAAGCCTGTGTAGGCAGCATCAGAATGCAGGGCGTCTAGAAGAATACACCTAGATGAATCTGTGCATTTCTCTTCCCTGTGCACAGAGGCCCCAGAGCTAGTCAGCTGTTGGCAGGCAAGAGAGGGTGAAACCCTGGAGAAGAATCCGTCATTGCAGGGGAGTCTCGCATTCAGTGATGGTCTGCCCTACCCTGCAGGATTGCTGACGCCAGCGTTGCTCAGGGCAGCTGGAGTCCTTCCTTGTTGGGTGGTCCACAGAAGCAGGAGGAGAGACTGGTGCTTTGTTCTCTGGAAGGTGGAGCAGGGTGTGACGTCACCCCTCTAGATGCCCTGGAGATTACAGCCTTGCAGATGTGTCTGGGGCTGCGTCCTGTGGGGCCCCCCACTGCCTTCAGCCCTTCTTGTCTGGACGGCAGCCATGGAGAAAACAGCCCCACAGCCTCCTGGCCAGCATGGCCGTCACCTTGGGTGCACCCAGCAGGGGTGGGACACCGGCTCCATCACGGCCAATGTGCTCAGCTGTGATGCTCCCCTGGTTACAAATCAGATCTTCCCTTGGAATAGACAGCCTTCGAGTTTACACACAGTGTCATATTAAATCATACACAGTGGGTTGTTTATTAGCTTTGCAGGGTGGTGAAGTGAAAATGCATATTTCTTTGACAACCTTGGCCAGAAGCATTGATGTCATCCGCTCCCTTAACTCGCTAATTGCAGGCTCTGCTCTGCCTTTCACTTCCCCTTGCTCAACACAGAATATTTATCAGAACAGCAGGCTCTTCTGGCTTCCTGAATACTGAGTTTTCTCTTGGAAGTTGGCGAGGATTGAACTAGTGAACTGATTTAAAAACCAGGATGCATCTAGGAGAAGGTCGTTAGAGAAGAACGTATGTATCTATAAAATTAACAACGATACATTTGCAACCATAGCTGACATCGACACAATATGTACTCAGAGCTGGCTGTTCTGAGTCTCTTCCATCTCACAGAGGAGAGAATGGAGGCCCTGAGAGGGTGGGTGATTCACCTGCTGTCACACAGCTCGTAGCAGAGTTACATCCTCTGTATCTTGGTCTCTTGCTCCTCTCACCACTGTGCTGCTTCCTCAGATGCCTTCTGCCCATTTATTCTTTAGTCCCTACTCCATGCTCCCAGCACTTAGAAGAAGAATTGAGGCAAAATGCACATAACATAAAATTAACCATTTTAACGGGACTTCCCTGGTGGTCTAGTGGTTAAGAATACACCTTCCAATGCAGGGGACGCAGGTTTGGTCCCTGGTCGGGGAACTAAGATCCCACATGCCACGGGGCAGCTAAACCCGCGCGCTGCAACTACTAAGCCTGCGCGCCACAACTAGAGAGACTGAGGTGCTGCAACTACAAAGCCCACGTGCTCTGGAGCGTGTGCGCCGCAACGAAAGATCCCACGTGCAGCAACTAAGACCCGACTCAGCCAAAAATAAATAAATAACCATTTTAATGTGTACAATCCAGTGGCACTTAGTATATTCACAGTGTTGTACAACCATCCCCTCCAGTCCCAGAACATTTCCATCACCCCCAAAGGACACCGTGTACTCATTAAGCAATCACTTCCCTTTCCCTGGCCCCCCAGTGCCTGGCAACCACTGATCTGCTTTCTGTCTCTATAGATTTTCTCATATAAGTCAGATCATACAATACATGGCCTTTTGTGTCTGGCTTCTGTCACTCAGCCTGTCTTCAGAGCTCATCTATGTTGCAGCACGTATCAGTGCTTCATTCCTTTTTATGGCTGAATCATATTTCGTTGTGTGGAGACACCATATTTTCTTTATGCATTCCTTTGCTAGTGGCTACTTGGCTGTTGTGAATCGTGCTGCTATGGACGTTTCTGTACAAGTGTTTGTTTGTCTACCAGTTTTCAATTCTTTGGTGTATATACGTAGGTATGGAATTGCTGGGTCACACGGTAATTCTCTGTTTAGCTTTTTGAGGAACCTTCTAGCACTTTTGAGTGGAGCAGTTCCCTTCTTACACTAAGAAGACTGGAACACGCTTAACTGTCTTTCCACGATGCCAAATATCTGAATGAAAGGCCAACTGTGTGTATGCCCTCAATGGTTTATGATCCAAATGTTTGGCCCTAAGGGAACCCTAGCACCTGTGTGCATTAAACATACAGAGGTGCAGACAGTTAGATGAAGATGAAAAACTCAGCAAATACAGAGACCACAGGCATCTGCAGAGAGAAAGTGGATTGGCTGACTGTTCTTCAAGCTGTTTTAGGCTTGTGTAGAGTACAGAGCCTCCTTATTTCTTGTATCAATGCAGATTCTGACTAAAGACCAATCCAAGTTGAATGAAATGAGAATGGGGTGGGTGGGGAATGGGGCAAAAGTCTAACACCTGCTTGTTGGGCGCACCTCTCTGGCCACTGCTTACAGCTTCTGGACTCAGGCATGTACTGACTTGCACAGCCTCAGTAACCGGCTTTCTCAGCTCTGGCGTAAGGGGGTAAAATAATTCCCTTATCCCGACATACCACAGCTACTTAGATGTGGAAATTTCACTTCTTAAAAACAAAATCCCGTGACTCACCCCGTCCATCACTAAACTGGAAAGAATATAGCCTGATAGATTGATAGAAGTAGCTAGCTGAAAATATCTCATCCATACCGCATCGTCTAAAAAACTGAGACCTCTATTAAGCTGGTGATTTCCAGGAGTAAGTACTTTTGGAATAGACAAGGGGCTTCCACACGCAGCAGTGCTCTTTGTAACTTTCAGAGTCCTCATTGTCTTTGGGAGGCAGTGGGAAGAGAAGGGACTTTGGCATTAGACCGAATTGGACCCCCAAGTCTTGAGCCTAACACTTCCCAGTTGTGTGACTTTTCTTCATGAGCCTGTTTTGGTATGTTTTGTTTTTATTTGCTTATATACCAGTTACCTTTGGGCTGTTGTGAGGATTAAACGAGATAGGGTGTGTAGTTAGTTCTTTTCTGTGTCAAGCACGTTAGTTCTCCATGCGCCCACCACTCATCCCCACCCCATGTAAAAGTTATTCTTCACACCAGTTGTATCTTGTGGTCCATGGTTTAGGGGTAAAAGATGGAGAACACAGCACAGCAGCATGACCTGTCCCTGTTCACAGAACATAAACTGTTGTGTATTCACAGTATATAAAAAATTCATTCATCTCAATAGAACGTTTTCATTCTATTGAGATATTCCATGAGTCTTTCTTCCTTCTGCCCTTTTGTTTCCTTTTCATTCTTCTGCAAGATGAATTAGATCACCCAGAAGGCACATTCTTTATCCAAAACATCAACACATCCTATTTCCTTTGAACAGCAGAATCAAAAGAAAGCAAACAAGCAGCCCAAAGAAACCCATTGTGCGGGCTGGGCAGATCTGGGTTGCCTAGGAATGCTTGGGTCTGAGCCCTTTAGTCCTGCTTTGGCAGTCAGCAAAGTAGAGATGCTCTCTGTTCAAGTGCCGTCTTCCATCTCCTAGGGTACAGTGACCTCTGCATTCAAAACCCTTGACTTTTCTTTCACGGTTCCAAGTTCATGACTGCTGTCTATCTCAGCTCATGGGGACTCCCTCCTTCTTTCCACAAATATTTGGTGTGTGCCAACCATGTGCTATCCTTGCAAACAGCCAACTGGTTGGAGTTGCATTTCCGAATGAATGGATCCAGTGTTAGTTATACCACAATGATTTTATCAGCCTTAGGCAGAGGGGTGTCTTAAAGCACTTACATGTGGACATTGCCAAAAGAGTCAGATTTCCAATAGCATGGGGGTAAATTCTCAACCCCCGAGCCTTCAAAATGTAAATAAAGAAAATTTCCAATTATTTTGTAAATGGTAAAGTAAACAGCCCTCTAGCCCTCTGCATATGTAGAAGTCATTTGGTTAAAGGCAAACATACCCAGCCAGGCTTCCTTTTAGAGCGGGGACAATCTCTCTCAACTGTCCACCCCACGTTTCTCCCTGAGCTCTTCCACACTTTCTGAAGGACCAGGGAGGAACCTGCCTTTCTCTCCCTCTCGCACCTGACCTTCTCCACAGGAACGGGGCAGGGTGACATCCAGCTTGTGAGGTGAGGAGAAGGGCCTCTGAGCATATGTCCTGAAGTGGCTTCTTGGCTAACGAAGGTCAAATGCTGTGTCAATGCTTGCTCCAGGACACGACCTCGGAGCTTCCCACGTGGAATTTACATTTTACCTTCCAACACCGAACCCTGTATAAGCCGGATGCCAGCTGGCCCCCCCTCCGCCCCCCGGTGTCACACCGTAGAGCTACACTTGGCTGGAATCCCCTGTTCAAATTCCAGGGTGGAGAGAGGCTGATGTGTTCGGGGTCACTGCAGCCTCCAGGGCCCCAAGTCTCTGGATGTGCTCAGCTGCCCAGATGTGACAACAGCTGCTGTTTTAGCGGCCAGAAAGGCCCATTCAGACCCGTTGAATATGTTTTCTAGAGCTGGGTGCTCACAGAGAGGGGGCGTCGCCCCCTCCACGCAGCCTTCCGTCATCTTCTGACTTCTCGCGGTCTCCTTTCTTGTCTTTCTTTTGGCCTCTCCCTCCTCCCCTCCAACCCCACACCCCGCCTGCCTCCTCCCCAGAAGACGCCCCGGCTCCCCTCCTTGGAAGCCCTTGCACCCACTGTAACCACAACCCTCAAGGGCTCACCTTGCAGCCCTAGCCGTCCCCAGCTTACTCTTCCAGACAAGGAGTTTCTGCTTGAAGAGAGATGTGGTGACAGCTCTTTAAGATGATAACTTTACCCCCAGCATCGATTATACTGTTTGTATGGTGTATCTCCTGTCCACAGTGGTGGGCTCTGTGGCCCTTCAGGAGGCAGCTGGGGGTTCCGTGCTGTCCCTGCTCACAGGGAAATGCCCTGACTGATTCTGTTCTGAGAGCCCTTGGTCAGGGACCCAGTTGTCCCTCTCTGACCCCACAGAAAGTGTCCCTTACCCTGGTTCCCCACCTGCAGATCAGGGGGACTTACCTATGTCTAGGATGTTATTCCAGGAGAACTTAGCTGGGTCCTCCTGCTTGGGGCAGCTCGTCTTCCTTTCTGCACCTCTCTCGCAGAAAGGCCTCCTTTCTCCCCTTTGGAGTGTTCCTCTTCCCTCTGGAGTCCAGACCACCCTCCGCTCCTGTTTTCAGTGGCCACCGTCTATTCTCTCCCCTTCCTCAGGCCTCTGAGGAGGAAATCATTGTCTTTCACTTAAGTGGAAGTCCGTTTTCTTTGGACTTTTGTTTCCGCTTTGGTGTAACCTGGGGAAGAGAAAATGGCCCTGTGGTACAAGTAAAAAAGAGGAGGAAAGGGAAATACACACACAGCCACATCAGGGTGCACAGGCTGTGCACTGCACAAATCCAGGGTCCCATTCATACGGACTGTGATGTGATATGCAAAATGGGGTTTACAACCTTATGAAAATGCTTTTTGAGCTCTGCCTTCTCTCATTCATGGGCAGTATGGACGCATGGAGAGGGTGATGTGCTTTGAGCCCAGAAGATCCCAATTTGAATAATCCCATTTCTGTCATCGCCTCGTTAAATGGCCCTGGACACCTCTCGTAACGTCAGACTCCAGTTTCCTTATTTGTGAAAGGGAAATGATCGCACCTCTTTACAGAGTTGCTGCGAGAAAGAAATGAGACCTGATATTAATAAGATGGCATGTATTAGGTGCTCAATAGATGCTATTTCCTCAGGAGGGTTGTCTGGTTGAAGGAGTGTTTGCCAGGCTCACTAGGGGCCCTTTTCAAGTGAAAATAAATAGGGCCTTCCAGAGATGCTGGGGGTATATCTGTTGGAGGCTGAAAAAGATACACTTATTCCCCTTGGAGCTCAATTGAAGAAAATAAGAAAATAAGATATGTGGGCTATTGGGATATTCCAGAAAGTTTCAGTCTTAACAAAAGACACGACAACTTATTGAGCACATCCCGTATGTTAGGTACTCTTTGAAGCACCTCCACGGACTATTGCTCTGGTGAAAATCGACGCTTCTGGGACACAGCATCCCAGACCCTGTCCCCAGAATTCTGTGTCTTTGTAAAAGGGGGAGAAAAAACTTTTCTTTGCTTCCCAACCCCCTTCTGGCCTTGCCTGGTACTTTTGCAGATCTTTGGGTCCCCAAACCTGGTCTTTTTACATCAGCCCTTCTGTCCCTCTTGACAGTTAATCACATTTGAGCAGTGAATATGACTCCATAGATGAGCACAAGACCCAGGTCTGCAAGCCGGTGGTGTGCTGAAGCCAGATTGTGCCCCCTGCTGGAGCCCATGGTCTGCATCTCCTCCCAGCTGGGCACCAGTGACGTCAGTCTGGTCCTTGAGATCGGCCGTCGCAGAAGTATTCGCAGCAGGGAAAACAGGACCAGCCCCACCACTGGCTTGCTCACAGCAACACTGTGGCTGGAGAAAACTCAATAGAATGTTCCAGACTTGAATGGAGGTGCTCGTAGGAAACCTTTAATTCACAGACACGTGCTAAGTGGAGAATTTCAGGTAGGCAGATTTTCCACTTCTATTAAGCTCCAAATTGAGGAAGACAAGTAACAGGTCTTCAACACTACACTTGAAAGGTACCCTCCGGGGACCAGGTACATCTTTAGTGTTTAGCCTTTTGTACCTGGAAACAGCTTAACATGCTCAGGGACACCTTTCATTTCTTATAACGCGACCTCTCAGTGTACTCTGGAAATGAAACAGGAGGGTGCAGACCTGGTAGAAAGTTAGTGAAGTAGAAGAAAAGAATGGGTTGGCACATCCTGAACTTCAGTGTTTCTACACAAGATGGCGCTCTCTTCTTAGGAGAAGGGGACTGTCAGAAAAATGCTGACTGCTGACCAGTGTGGGGGAATTGGGCTCAACTGCATGTTGTCATCTATCACGTTAGGGCGATTGGCTTCAGCTGAGCAACATTAAGGTCAAAGTCACTGGCCTGCTGCCTTACAAATCCATCTCTGTGATCATGTGGGTCAGCATGAATTATTTCTGCTCCTGGGGGAAGGGGAATAGAAAACCCCCAGTCCTGCTGCAGGCCCGGTAGCTTGTGAGTCTTACGTTCACAGACGAAGGCGAGGAAATTATAACTGATCTTTTAGTTCCCATAAGTAACCAAAGGGTTCCTCTGTCTCCAAATGGAAGGTAAAGAAGGTGTCAGAGATCTCCCTGTAGACGGTGCTTCTGAATTCATGGCTCCCTGCTGTTCCTCTGGTCTGTGCTATCCATTCTCCCACCCTTTGCACATCACCGATTCACAGCCACAATGAAATCCTGCTGTAAGTTGCAGGGATTCGCAGGAAGCAGTGCTGCTCAGATGAGATAAATTATAGGCGCAGATCTAGCTCGGCGCAGATGTGGGCACTGACCCGTCCACTTGAGGTCTCCCGTCAGTGCTTCCCTCTCTGTAACTAACTTGCAAGCCCTGGAATCGCCCCTCTCTCTGGCAGCCCACTGTGCCTGAAGCCCCAGCCTGAGGCCAGGCTTTTACCTTTGGCCCATTCTGCTCACAGACGCCCGCTCTCGCTGCCTGACCCAGGCTGCACCAGCTCTGCTGGAGGCCCCTTGTGCCGCTGGCCTGGTTGTGCTCCCTCCAGCCGTCACCTCCAGCATCGTCTGCCGACTGTGGCCCCTCAGTCTCTTCCTCGCTTCTCCGAGACGAGCCCTGCTCCTGCCGTCCTTCCCAGCGGCCATGTCCATCTCTCGGCCCCCACTTTCCTCGTCTGCCCACTGGGCATGCCTTGTCCTGTTCCCCAAGCCCTTTGCTTCAGATCAACTCCTCTCAGGTTGTTCCTCTGCCTCACCAGGAAACGAAGAGCCTTCTGAAACGTCACGCTCTGCTCTCAGCATCGCCCTTTCAGCAGGAATCAGCCTGTGGAAGCAGAGACTTGGGAATTTCATGAAATGAATCTCTCATCTCCATGTTAAGTTTTGTGGAGGCTGCAGACATCCTGTGCATGTCGGATTGTGCCACATGTCAGAGTCAAGAGTGAAAAAATACACAACGGCCTCATATTTCAACACTTGCAGCCTTTGCCAATGACATAGGTAGACCAAGATCCCACCTTGCCTCTCCCTGCCTGGTCATGACCAAGTCCTTCTGTTCCCAAGTTAAGTCTCACTGTGCTGGTTTGAAGGGAACCACCATGTAAGGTCACCAGTATTCCTTGCTTCCCATCTATTCCTTCTGTTCCTTCCATTTCAAGACTGCCAGTAGCTGGAGAGGCATAGGAAGTCAAGTGAGAATTTATTTAAGGTGGAGAGACCGTATTTGAAGGCTGAAGAGAAGGAGACAGTTGGTAGGGGAAGCAAAAGTATTTGTGATTGCCTGCGGTGAAGAGCAGAACAGCCATCCTTCACCCAAGCTCTCACTGTTCACAGGTGTACAGAGGCAAGAATGAGCTCTGGGGTCAGTTTCAGGATCATCAGCCTTCCTAACATGAAAGGCTCCTGTCTCCTGGTGACCTGTCCCGTCATTCCCTTCCTAACATGACTGTGGAGATTGCCTTCCTCAATCCAGATCTCAGTCTGCCCTTGATTCCAGTCTCTCTTGGCCTTTTTTCTTTCAGGCACTGTGACAGACTGATGTCATTACTAGCCCCCATGAGTGACCTCTCTGTATCTATGCCCTTTACTGTGTAGCTGTGCAGTCTCCACCCACTCTGATTCTGGGACACAGAGCTTGCTGTTTCCGACGGGACAGGAACAAACTAGATGAAAGTACAGACCTGCAGAGCACCTGTCTGCTTTCTTCTCCATCTTCAGCTCCTGCTACCTTCTGTGAGCAAACCTGCACTAGCCTCCTGGGGGATGAGAGGCTACGGAGCTGAGTGGTGCCAGCCGAGGCCCTCTGAAACCAGCTGGCCCTCAGCTGACCTGCCAGACACGGGTGAGCCTGCTCAGACCTGCAGGACGGCCCAGCAGTCCATTGGCTCAGGAGCAAAAAGTCAAGTTTGTTTTTGTACTCCGCTGAGGTTTTGTGGTTGTTTTTATGCAACAACACTGTGGCAATAGAGAGCTGTACTGGCGTGGAATGTGAGTGTCATCAGAGGTATTCTCACCTGGAGATTCTGGGAGTGATGGGGCCTGCATCTTCCCTCACCTCACGGTCACTCTCGGCTACTGGGAGTAGACTGGGAAAGTGCTGAGAGATTCTGGTGACGTATTTTCATAAAAAAGAACACAGAAGATCATGGCTCTTTGAGCCAGATGTATGTAGGAGTGGTATCTATCTGAATACAGGGAGGGACTTGTGTAATCCTCCCCGGGACTCCATTATTGACACCTCCTGGTAACTAGACTTTATTTAGCCTCTTTAGTTGAAGAAGTGAGCAACTCCTGCATGTGAGGTGCACTCGTAGACTCTGGGTTCATCCAGCACTTTGTGCATATGGAACTAAAGTCTAACAATCACGCTTCATCACCTGGATTATTGCAATAACTTCTTAACTTGTGTCCAGACCGATACATCCTGCCCACCATTGCCAGATTTATCTGTCCCAAACACCATTTCACTTCTGAATTTTCTATTCTCTACTCAAGGAAATACAGTGGTTCTCCATAACCTGCCCCATCCTAGTTATTTACTCCCATCTCCCACTATTTCCTCCTGCCCCCATGTCCCCACATACGCTCTGGCCCCTACCAGGCTCCGGGCCTTTCCCGATTCCTGCCTCTCACTCCTGCTTCCCTACCCACTTGCCCCACTCCTCGTCTCCACTCCACCTATGCTGAGCCTACCTACCCTGCAAGGTTCTGCTCAGCCTTCAGCTCGCCATGAAGCCTCCTTGGTATCTCTAGAAAACGTGGATGTTTGACTGTCATGAGAACCTGTAATACTTATAAGTGGAAGTGAGTCTCACAACCTTCCCTTCCCTCAGTGACCAGTCTCCAGGGGACAAAGCCAGTAGCAGAGAATTTAGATGAGTCCTCATTAGAATGGTCAGTTCAAAGCTTCTCCTGTACCTGAGGGAACAGGTGCTAAGGAACATGTAATCTGTTTCCCATTCTGTAAGCCTGCAGAGCAATACATGCTGGAAGTATAATCATAGGATGTTCTAAACTTATGGATGGAGACAGCACCATGGAGATTATGGAACAGGCAATATTTCCTTCCTAGTAGAAGCTACTGTCTCTGAGAATTAATGTTTGTGCCGTGTGTGTGTATGCGCGCGTGTCAGTGGACCTGTTTCAACAGGTGCAACAGTTAAAGAAACAGTCATGCCTATAACCCGTTCAGGTGAGAGGTGCAAAGGCAATCTGACCCAGAAGACCCTTCTGGTCCCACAAGGAAAGGAGGCATTCCAAAGCTGTAACCACTGGATGCTCTGTGGGATCTGGGGTGTTAGTGGACATCAGTGATAATTAGAAGTGTCAGTGCCCTCCTTCAGATTAAGTGATTTAGACCTGGGAAATGTACTAGCGGGGAGAAAGGAGACGGTGGTGGTATCATGGTCCCTTCTGGCGTTCAAGGATCTGGTTTTCCCCTAAGGCCACTGGAGATTCCAGCTCGGGAGGTTTGATGGAAGAAGGTGCTTTGAGGAGAGAGATGGGAATTCTATGTCTGGGAGCCAGGTTAGGGACTAAGTGTGCACCCCTGAGGGGCACCTATGTGGAGACATTAACACTTTAGATGCTGTCCCTTTGGAGTCTGGGAAAGTCCCACTTACTTAGTGATGGGCTTTATCCCTTCTCCTCCAACACTGAGTTCATCTTTTTAATGGACCTAATTCTTCTGAGCACACCCTGTGCAGCCCTGCATGAAGTCGTAGGGGAGAGGGAAGGTCAGAATGGAGGGTTACGAGTACACCTCAGCCCCCTGAAGGGTTTGTGGCTTCTTTACAATCATTTTTTAACTTTCGGATTTTAATTCAGTGAAAATCTGAAAATGCTAATCTAAGATCTTCTGAATGACCATTTTTAAACCAAAACTGTCATAATATTTTCATGCTTGCATTTACACTTTTGTACCCAATCTCCATTTGCACCAAGTGAAAGCCAAATGAAATTGCAGCGGTGGTAGGAATGAAGCTTTGTAGCTTCAAATAAGGAAGCGAGGTGGGAGGCCTGAATCATCTCCTGGCTCACATGGTGCAGGCCGATGCCAGAGAACTGCGCCTGCGCCGATGCCAGAGAACTGCGCCTGCGCCGTTGCAGCTTCACGTGCGCATTAACCAGGCTTCTCCAGAGAAACAGAACCACTAGGATGTATGTGCAGATACACAGAAAGAGATTTATTATGAGGGAGTGGCTCATGGATGATGGCGGCTGAGGAGTCCCGTAACCTGCCAACTGCAAGCTCGTGGCCCAAGGAAACTGGTGCTGCTGTTCCAGTCCAAACCCAAAGGCCTGAGAACCACGGGAGCCAACGTGTAGGTCCCAATCTGAGTCCCAGTGCCTGAGAGCCAGGAGCACAGATACTGGAGGGCAGGAGAAGATAGATGTCCCAGCTCAAGCAGAGAGCAAATTCATCCTTCCTCCACATTTTTGGTCTATTCAGGCCCTTAATGGATGGGATGATGCCTGCCTGCATTAGTGAAAGTGATTATTTTTACTCAGTCTATTGATTCAAATGCTAATCTCTTCTGGAAACATCCTCACAGACACGCCCAGAAATAATGTTTTACCAGCTATCTGGGCACCCCTTAGCCCAGTCAAGCTGACACATAAAATTGACCACCACAGCATATAAGCAGATATATTGTGTGGCTCAGTTGAGTTGAGTACTTTGCAACTTGTAGTTTATTATAAGTAAGTATAGTAGTAAATTTACAATACAGAATTCTTCTTCTAATACAGTCAATAATCAGATTAAATTTAATGTAGACTCAAGAGTGTCACAATGTTAATCTTATCTTCAACTGAATTTTAACTTCACAGGCATTTGAGAATTGCATGCAAGTTTGGGCTAAGTATGAGGTCTGATTATTCTGAATGAGCAGACAAAGCCTTAAAGCCATGAATATAGTTTTGACTAGCACTCTTATGTAAACAGGCCCTCTCTGAATTAGTACTATGGAAGTCAAACTACAAAGCCAAGCCGATTAAATAAAGAACCAGACCCGAGGCTCTCTCTTTCTGTTATTAAACCCAACACCACTAACTTGGTTTCAGCAAAACAGTATCATTACATTGGTGTTAATTTGAATATTATTGGTTTTTCAGGAAATTTTTTTTGGGGGGCTGTCATTTTAAATTTGCTTTGGTACTTATAAATTTTAAAAATTTACACCCAGTTTTATGTTTATACATATTGAAGTAACATTATAGGGGCTTCCCTGGTGGCGCAGTGGTCGAGAGTCCGCCTGCCGATGCAGGGGACACAGGTTCGTGCCCCAGTCCGGGAAGATCCCACGTGCCGCGGAGCGGCTGGGCCCGTGAGCCATGGCCGCTGAGCCTGCGCGTCCAGAGCCTGTGCTCCGCAACGGGAGAGGTCACAACAGTGAGAGGCCCAAGTACAGCAAAAAAAAACAAAACAAAAAAAAAACCATTATAAAAATGTTTAGGTCAAATTGGAAGGTCCCTGAAAAGGTTTCCTTTTAGGCAACTATTCATTCCTCTAGTTTGAGAAAAACTGTGATTTGGGAGAAAGATCTCTGGGTTATGTATGCGTTGCTGGCATTATAGGTTTGTCTCATATTCTTCTCCAATTAGTCTTTTGCACAATAAACTTGGCTCCCCAGTTACTTTATTATGCTTCTTTGTTTACCCCACAGCTCTAGGCCCAATACTGGGCACGTAAGAGGGGTAGGTAAATACTGGCTGCATGAGAGTGGCCTGGGCTCCATGAGTGGAGTGTTTTTTTCATTAAACATTAAAGAGGGGTTTTGCCATATAAAGAAAAGCAAACTGAGGTTGCTATGAAAGAGGTTAAAAATTATGCAAGACATCACTGAAAAATTAGTATCCTCTGAAGTTCACATATTCGGAGTAAATATATTTGAATTTTTTTCAACTTCCCTTTTGTCAGCAAACATTACTTAATAACATTATTGACATCTTAGATGTTTGTGGGGACCAAGTTAATAGAAATCATTGTCCCTCAAAGAGCTCGAAATCCCATAGATTGTATGGCAGCATCAGAGGTATAAAATTCAAAAGGACATTATTTCTCCTCCGTTTCTTATGAAACAGTTAATGTTCTGGGAAAATTCTTTAGGCTGTAAGTTCTGATGGTACAAGGACCTCTGGATCTCCCATGGTGCTTAATACAGAGGAGCTGCTCAGTCAATACTTCTGAAGCACAAAGGTCTTAAACTTGACAAAAGGAAGAAAAAAATAAACAATGATCTCCAAGAGTCCTGTCCATGTACATCCAGGGAGTCCACAGCTGCTGTATGTGCTAGTATACGCCTCTACTCCTAAGTATACACATTCACACACATAGACACACACGTGCACTCTTTCTTTTTTTGCAGGGCAGTGTGATGGTCCGAAGTAGAACACTATGATGGGGGAGGCCATTTGAAGCCTTGTCCCCAGGAGACCTTCCCTGCATCTGGAAATCTGACCTGACCAGCTCAAAGGGGGTAATCTAACCCTGGTCACATTTTCAGTGAGTTCTCAAGTATCAGCAGCCTTCCTGATACATACCCAGGGCTGACTTTCCCCATGGGCTAGCCCAGTCTGGCTGACCATTTCAGAGCAAGAAAGGAGCTCCTGTGGGTGGGGCTTGACTGCAACCTATTGAATACATGGTGGGCAGCTGGGTCAGCTGGGCCCTGCCGGGGGTCCGCTACATCACAGTTAGGGACCAAGCGAGCCCAGGTGGGTATGCCTGTTAGGGTCCCAAGAAGTGGGCTCAGTGCTAGGATGTGTAAACAGAGTAAAAGGGAGAGTCCAGCTTCCACCCACTGGAACTCCAGGTCTTTGGGTCAAGACTGGTGGTTAAGGTAAAACCCTCGGAGGCTGGGACCCAGGAATCTAACGTTTAAACAAGATCCCCTGGTGATTCTGAAGTGCTCTCAAGTTGGAGAACTACTGAGTGTGTTAAGGCCATCCATGCTGTTGTTGGCCCTTCCCGCCTGGCTGAAGTGCAGAGTTTCTCCCCTCCCCTGGTGAAGGGCCGCCCCAAGATGGCCCAGGGCCACCCTAGCAGCCTGGGAATCGAGCTGTCGCCCGCTAGCCTCCCTCTACCACTAAACCAGTTCCTGCCAGCTGCTGCTGCTGCGGCCATCAAGATGGGAGCTGCTCTGACATCTGTGTCCCACTCTCCTGATCTAAAATGTCTTAATCACCGTTGGAACCTCGCCCTTCCCTCCTGGCCTCCTCCCTGCCTCTGCAGCTGGCGGCTGCATCTCCCTTTTCTTTGGCAGCCGTCACATGTCACATGCCTGTCGTGGAGAGAGACAAGGGGGAAAGTGGTCGCGATATCATATCTCCTGCCCGTGTCTTGAGCTGTGAGTCTCGTCTAGATCAAGGGCTCTGTGATCAATATTAGCAGGCCGAGGGCCGAGGGCCGAGGGCCAACTGCCAAGCATGACTCCCTTCTCCAGTATGAGCTCAGGAGAAAGGAGACTAGAAAAAGGAACCTAAGAATTCCCTCTGTCCTGTCCTCTTTCCTTCCCGCCTCTGCCTTCCTTCTGATCCGCCCCCCTCCCCGTCACATCACTGCATTGTGGACCCGACGTGAATCCAGAACGCATGTATGATCAAAGTTCCACTGGTCAAGGACACGAATAGCTGTATCTTCCTATTCCTGGGCTGGTCTTGTACCCTTAAGAGCCAAGCCCCCTTCCCTGTACCTTAAAGCTGGTGGAGGGATTTGTCACTATCGGGTTCTTAATTTAGTATGCTTGACACTCCATAAATAATAATTATTATCCTGAAGGGCAAATATAGCCATTCCAGAAAAAACTAACCTGATAATGAGGAAGACAGGAATCAGCCAGGTGAGGCTTTCCTCCCACGGACCCGGGCAGCTAGATGTGTCTCGCTTTTAGCACACTGTTTCTTTTTCTGGGCAGCTGGATTTCATTGTGCTTTCAACAAATTGAGTACCTACTACACACTGTGCCCTGCCAGTGGTTTCTAATGCTGGCTTCATTCAGGGATTAGGATCATCCGGGGAGCTTTAATAAAGGACAGTTTCTTCCTCGTTGAGACTCCAGTTCAGTCAGTCTGGGATGGGGTCCTGGTATCTGCATTTTTCATTGTGATAAGTTTGGGAACCACAACCCTACACCATGGTAAGTGCAGTGAGGATACAAAAGGATTATGACTCCACTATTGCCTTTGAGGAGCTTACAGTCCAGTTGGGGATGGGCATTTTAGTCATTCTGCAGCATTACGTTCTATCAAGTTAATAAGAATTATGTAGAGCCCATGTTGGAAAAAAGATGGAGGGAGTAGGATCTAGGTGGGTCTTTCTACTGTGTGTGTGTGCATGTGTGTGTGCGTGTGCATGTGTGCGTGTGTGTGTGTGTGTGTTTAGCTTCGAATTTCACTTATTTGCCTGCACCTTAATCAGTCCATAAGTTTTGTTGAGGATTGGAGGTAAGAATGCAAGTTCTGAAGTTCATTGAGCTAGGATACTTATCTAATCCAAATCCCTGGGTTTACAGTCAAATGCACTGAATTCCAGAGAGATGACATGACCTGCCAGAGGTCACACAGTGAGCTCCTGGCAGAGCTGGAGGAGGACCTTGGGCTTAAGCTAGATTCACAGCATCCGGTGTCTAGGGAGAGACAAGCACCACCCACCACAAGCAACTTCCTCTCGGGAAGGAGCAGAGTGGAGAGATTTGTCACAGAACCTGCTTCTGAAAATCTCACCAACTCTGATCAGCGGGTTACACAGCATTCCCATACTTGGGGCTTCATTTCTGTCCACCTCTGCCTCGTGTAGCTTCGAGTTGAGGAAATTCACAGGAAGAGCTTTTGGACTTGGGCAGTTAGAGCCAGATTTGCCACCTGCAGTGATTGCTAAGTACATCTCACACTGGGGTTCTAGAGACATCTCAAGGGCACTGGTAGGTCCAGGACCTACCAGACTGGAAGGGTATCCCTCTCTGACCTGTAGTCCTCCTGTTCTGGGAAAATCCAGTTAAATACTCACAGCAACATCGAAACAGAGAGAGCCCATATTCGGATTGGCCATCAGTAGAATTTCTGGGGGACAAGAGAGAAGCTAGAAGGAAAAGCAGTCTCAAGAATGAGGAAGGGAGTGGGAGTGGAAAGTATAGAAAAGAACAAGCCCAGTTGTTTCTGGAAGCCAAAACCACTGTCGCCCTTCTGTCTTTGGTGACAGGGGAGATAGTGCTAGGAGATGGGCTTTTTCTATGTAGGCTGGGGGTTCCCTTCATCACCTCCTCCACCAACCTGCTATGGTCTGAGTGATGTGACCCAAAACAATTACACCAAGGCGATATACTCTAGGGAGGGCTCTACTGCCCCTTATATTTCTGTTGGATTGTGGACTTTATATTTTTCACCTTTGTAACATACAGTACTGTAATTAACATCTCATCAGGTCCAGGGGATAAAAGGAACTGGTCTAGCTGTAAAAATCGAGGACACACATAGACACACACAAATCAAAGACAAAGAAAGCAGATGGGCATCTCCGTGAATTAACTAGAGGATTCTTCCACCCTTTGGTGTTTGAATGTATGCAGAGGGGAAATATTGCTAAGACAAGGCCATCTGTGAATTATGGCCCCCTCTTCCTGCCAAATTTTCTGCATTGAGCTTGCAGAAAGAGGTCTGTGAGGACTTACCTAGCTCTTTCTCTTCAAATCAAAAATTTTCCAGCTGAAGACACTGGAACACACCCAATTCTCGGTCAGGAGATGCTAAGGACCCCAATTCAGGAGCCCAGAAGACTCAACATCTAGCCAACCTTGCCCCTGACTGCTTTGACCTTGTGGGTAGAGTAACTGGGTTTCTGCCTTATACCAGGAGCTATGTGTCCACTCAGTGCCCCTTCTGGGAGCTGGTTTCTGTCTCATCATCTCAGTCTAGAATTTCTGCCCAGTTCACTTACCTGCTAGTCCTGTCTCAGGGACTCCGAGGTGGTCTTGTCAGTGCTTCTCAGGGTCTGGGGTCCTGTCCCTGAACCCAAACCCTCTGGCTAGTTCTCTTGGCTTTTATACCCTGTTGACGATCTAGGTGGTTCTATCACGGTTCAGGGAAGCCACTTAGCATATGTGGTAGGCTGCATAATGGCCCCCAAAGATGTCCATGGCCTCATCCCTGCACTTCTGAAAGAATAGGTTGAATTACATGGCAAAGGGAACTTCACAGATGTAATGAAGGATTACAGATTTTAAAATACAGCCTTTTAAATGTGGATAATTGGATCCAGATGAGCCCAATCTTACTAATCAAATTCCCAATTATCTGGGTTCATCGCCCCCTCCCAAATGTATCAATATTTCTCCTAGTGCCTCATGTTCTTCTAACCCAGTAACTTTCTATTGTTAAAGATGGGCAAGGATTACTGTGAGTGAACCTCTTGTGATAATAACTACTATTTCATGAGTGCTTATTATGGTCCATTAGCTTTACAACCATCTCTTCATTTTCTATACACAATAACCACACGAAGGCGTTGTTATTGTTGTCATTTTACAGATGAGGACACTGACATTAAAGCTCAGAGAGGCTGAGGGACTTGCCCCAGGTTGTACGTTTGTTAAGTAACTGGGAACTGGGATTCAAACCCAAGGTTGTTTGATTCAAGGCCTATGTTATTAACCACTAGATCTACTTCCTCTCATAGTTAGGAATGTTTTGCCCCTTGGATTTACCTTTGTGCATCATCTTCTTTTTGGAAAGGGGAGTGTTCTGTTTTTAAACAGATGACCACAATTTCTTTGATCTCCTTCCTTGAAGAGGTGAAGCTTAATTTCCCTCCTTCTACCTGGGGCTGGGCCTGGTGACTTGCTTGTAATGAACAGAATAAGGTGCAAGTGATTATGTGTGACTCAGCAACTAGGTCATAAAAGTCATTGGGGCGTCTCGCCTTCTCTCTTTTCTTGGATCGCTCACTCACTCTGAGGGAAGCAGGCTGCTGGGTTGTGAGCCTCTGTCTGGAGAGCTCCACGTGGCGAGGAACTGAGGCCTCCAGCCAACAGCCAGGGGGAAATGAAGGCCAGCCAACAACCATGTGACTGAGCTTTGAGGGGTTCCTCCAGCTCCAGATTGTGTAGCCTCAGTCTGCAGTGGCAGCAGCCTCCCAATAGACATGCAGAGCCAGAGCCACCAGCTAAGCCGCTCCCAGATTCCTGACCCATGGAAACTACGAGATAATTAATGTTTATTGCTTTAAGCTGCAAAGTTTTGGAGTCACTTGTTATGCAGCTAGAGATACACAGAGGGAGCATGCTTGTCCTCTCTCTGCTGTGGAGCCTCAGAATTAAACTCTTTCATGAGTCACCGATATTAGAACTGAAAGCACCTTTGGAGATCAAGTAGTTCAACCCACTCGTGTCTGCAGTAAGACAGACACAGTCACGTTTACTTCACCGGGCATTGTGAGAATTAAGTGAAGAGACAGGAGCAGTATGTCCAGTGTTTGAACTGAGTGAGCCTTCAGGGAAAGCCACACCCCTCCCACTCTGGGTGAGGACGTTTGGGGCCTCAGAGGTGAGGTGACCTGCCAAGGCCCCAGTGCTCCGCAGCTGCAGAGCTGAGTCCTAAAAGCAATTTCCCAGATGCCCAGCTCAGTGTCCCCCTTCCTCCTGCCCCTTTCCCCACCACTTCTCTACCTCGTCCTTGTCCATCAAATGGAGTAAAGGCACCAATGAGTGATGTCGGTGATATTTGAGGCGTGTGAGCAAAACATGTGAGGAGGTGCGGAGGGGGCAGCCGACCAGGGGCTGTGCTGTGCTGAGGACATTGCATATGGTCCCCAAAAGCCAAAGGAGCTGCAGGAGATTCTCAAGGCAGTTGTGATGGGTTGAAACCTGAAGTTAACGAAGGTGATGCTGGCAGTTGGGATGGAATGGAGGGGGAGGGACCAGTGGCCAGGGCACTGAGGACAAGGACAGGTATAGGTCCAGCCCAGCCCTGTGCCGGTTTGTCACCCCAGCATCTGGCACGGTCACCTTGCGCAAAGCAGGCGCTTAATAAATGTGTGCTGTCCTGGCTGTGAGTCACCCTGCTGCCTTGCCTCCAATATGCTTCCCCTCTCAGGTCCCGGGTGCTAATGCTACTCAGTCTTCCAAATGCAGCTCAGATACACCACCTGCACACAAGCGTCGGCGGCGTGGGTTTCTCAGAGACACAGAGTAGCTCACCTTGGACTTGCTCTGCACCAGCTTCTTTCTCATCAATCTCCCTCCCCCAAGAGCGGCAGGAGCTACGAGCCGTGAACAGACCCAGCTTGCCCACCTGGGTCTTATACTTCACACTCTGATTCTTCCCTGTCCTTCATAGGTCATTGACCTTCACACTGGTGAGCACTTGGGTGTGGGGTGCTTGGGGGGAGGGGCAGGCAGAGGGACGGGGCTTTGCTTCCTTGAAATGGCATCATTTTAACATTGTAAAAAGCCTTTCGTATCAAATGTCTCAGTGTGTGAAGTCAGGTGTTTGCAACTGTCTTAAAGGTAGGAGCCGCCGAGAACACAGAGGGGTCAGTACCTTACCCAAGCCTCACAGGGGTGGGCAGCTGGGCCGCAGTTAGCCTGGCTGGGAAGAGCCGTGTCTGGGGCGAGCCTGGGCCACGAATGGCTTTGGCTGTGCACAGCCCAGTCGGGGTGTCCCACAAAATGACATTCTTCTGTGCCTGTAGATTTTACTGTGGGCTCTAGGTGGCCCAGTCCCTCTGCAGTGGGCCTGCATCTTACATGTGCTTCAGAGTCATCAGATAAGGTAAGAGTCTCAGATTCAAAACCGTCTTTGAAAAATCTCTGATTATTACCATGAAACTATTATGTGTGTAAAATCCTGGGCCAAATTATTTGGTAAGAATGTCTAATGGAGAAAGTAATGTCCAGCATATAGAATATAGTAATGAGTATAATGAATATAGGAATGAGTACAATTTACACCACATATGAGTATAATGAATTTAATTTCATGGTATGTTACATATAGCCTCCCCCAAAGAGAATGATTTTTCAGCACAGGAATCACGCTGTTAGGGAGACCAACTCTCCCGGTTGCCTAGAACGGTCCTGGTTTTCGTGCTGTAAGTTCTGTGCCTCAGGAAACCCCCAAATCCCTGGCACACAGTTGGTCACCCTACGTCAGCCCTGGGAGCCACTCACATTGTAAGAGGTGGGAACTGAAGCCGGCGGTGGGCTTTGGGTGTCCCTGGTAGGTCAGACAACAAATCAGCCTGCAATTCCTTCTCTTTCTCTCTCCAACCTCCCACCCACAGTGCATGTAACTGAATTTGCACCACCTGTAGAATATACCCTCAACCTCTTGGTTCTACTGGAAAGCAGCAAAAACACAGGCTTTTCTAATGCTGAGTCCTTGACATCACTTGCATAGCAGAAAGTCAATGTGTATGTGCTTGTGTGTGTGTGTCTGGGTCTGTGATAGGTGTGTGTATGTGTGATTGAGGGGGGAGGGGTGTAGGTGTGTGTGAGTGTGTGTAGGGGTGTGTATGGGGTGTGTGTGTGTGTGTGTGTGTGTGTGTGTGTGTGGAGGGGCAGAGCAGCGTAAACCAAGAAGAAGCTTCTGGCCGGTGTCACGGATCCCCTTGCTCATGAGGTTCATTCCATCAATACCAACTGCTGATGAATGAAGTTGACACTTCCTGGCTGGGGTTGCTCCTTGAGTCAGGATGTCTTACGGCAGCAGTCAGCCAGTGCCACGGGGCACGTCTCCTTGTCAGATCTTGGGTGGGACAGGGAACAGGTGACTGACAGCCACTCCCTGTGTTTGGTTGGCACTTGCACCCTCAACTTGGCGGTGGTATCAGTGATCGCTCATCAAACATTTGCATTGGAGTTGCCTGGACAGAAGGCCACTTGGAAAGGTTCCTTCTCCCTCCTTCCCTATCTGGAGTTGTCTAGAAAAAAACTGGCAGATTGCAAGAGGGTTTTGACAGGGGAGTGACATCTAGTTCTGCCAAAGGGCTTTTGTTGGGGGGGACCAAACCACTGCCATGTCTGCAGAGGGGGACTGAAGCGAATAAACTCACACACTGTTCCTTCTCTGATCTCCCAACGGCTAAGGAAGGGGGTTTAAGCAATGCAAGGAATCAGGAGCCTCCCAGGGGGCTAACAGTGGGTGAGATAGGACCAGTGCAGTAGCCAGAGACTGGAACAGGGACAAGTGAGACAGGCAGCCCTGAGTGTGCCCACCACACGGCTAATGTGTCCCCTGGAAGAAGATAGGAGAACACTGCAGCCTGGATTCTGCACCGGCCCAGAGACTGCACGCCAGCCCCTCTTCTCTTTGCTCTGGGAAAGCCCCTGGGGTCTGCATTCTCACACCAGGTATATTAGTGGCCTGGCAGTCTAATTAGTGTGTGTGTTTTGGTTTTGGCTGGTTTATATGTAATTAGGCATTTTCTCATTATCTTGAGAAATACAGGAGAAGCATCTAAAAGCCTTCTTCTGTACATGGATATACTGGAGTCTAAGACCAGGCGTGGGGCGGGGGGCATTCATGGAGGATGGGAGACAGGCTGTGGGCACCAGCAGAGGAACGGGGCTTCAGGGTCACTTTTGTTTCTGGCATCAAGGGCAGAAGGACACAGTGGGGATTACTCCAGCTCTGTGCTACGTGTTATCTTTTGGGCCCACTCAAGCTTCAGCTGTGGTTAGATGGCCTCTGCAAAGCACTGCTCCTACATTTCCAAGTTTTCCTGTGTCACTCCATTTCACCACATCCTGCAAAACCTGCCTAAAGAGCTCCACGGGCCCAGCAGCTCCCTGGGAGCCTCTCATCTCGGCACCTAACACGGATTCTAATTAGATGTATTTGTTTGCTGAATGCCTGTCTACTTTCTACACTGAAGTCCAGTGAGAGAAGGACTACAGCAGTTTTGCTCAGCGTTGTAACGCCAGCACCTAGCACGATGCCTGGCTTCGTGTATGTGGGGTTTAAACATTTACTGAATGAATAATTGTTCTTTCCCATGAGGCTCTGCTGGGGAGGCCGGAGAGCTTGCTGAATGCTTGTGCCCATGTGCGAGCGAATATCAAGCAGAAGACACAAGAATACCTACTTTACTTTTAGAGAGTACGTATTGTATCCGGTGATGTTTTTTCAGTCCCTTTTGGTCTCCGTTAATGAGCTTAGAATATGAGATAGAAGAGTCTGGAAGCTGTTTGCCTTTTAAATGCGATGCAACAGGAGGTGGTTCTGGGGACTGAGGGGGAGGGGAACTCTCTGTGGCGGGGCTTTGGCATGTGGAGAGCAGCAGGTTTGCCCCCATGAGATCCTTCCAGGCTCATTAAAGATAATTTGCTCCCAGGCCTCGCGGCCGTTCCTTCCGAAGGAGAAACGTGGCGGACTAACATCTGGAGAATTCAGAGGCCTGCGAATTAAGCAGATGAGCAGAGGCTCTGCGTTGCGGGGGAAGGAGTGTGGTGGGCAGAGGTGACATCTGTGCCGCTCCCCCTCGCAGTTAACTTGCCGCTGAAACCCTCCTCCGCCAGGGAGGAGACAGAAGCTACCCCACTGACCTCCTTGAATCCCGGCCACAAGTAGACCTCGGTCATTAGCGGTGCCCACAGGCCCTGCCGTGGGTACCTCGCTCTTTGCTGTCCCCCGAAGGGCTCTTTCGGCCTCGTTGGCTGCCTGGCATCATGGGCCACCGTTTCTAGGCAACTTGTGCTGAAGAATGTCATCTAGCGCTGTCGGAGGTGCTTGCTGAAGGCCCATCTAACGGGGGAATGAGTTTAAATTTGAGGCCCTTAAGCCAAGACTTCCCGCTCATCCCTTAAATAGAAAACAGGCAGATCACCCACGGAACACGGCCCTCCCTCTGCCCTTATGCAGGGATTCCTGGGGATCGCCACGTCTGTGCTGACAAGCGGGTCACCAGATTGGTGCTTTTCCGGCGTGGCTTTGTCTTTGTGATGAAAGTCTCAAACTGTACATTTTCGTAGTAATGAGGCACTGACGTGGTTTCTGAGCCCTCAGTGGGGCTGGGTGATTAGACAACACGGTGATTTGGGATGTCTTCTCACGGGGGGAGGTTGTGCCCTGCCAGGGCTGGATTAGGTACTTATGGAGGGTCTGTGATTCACATGGACATCAGAAGAATTGGATCAGGATGTGCTGAGCTCAGGAGAGATGTGAGAAGCAAGAAGGAATGGGAGCCCATGGGTTTTTTTTTTTGCGGTACGCGGGCCTCTCACTGCTGTGGCCTCTCCCGTTGCGGAGCACAGGCTCTGGACGCGCAGGCTCAGCGGCCATGGCTCATGGGCCCAGCCGCTCCACGGCATGTGGGATCCTCCCGGACTGGGGCACGAACCCGTGTCCCCTGCATTGGCAGGCGGACTCCCAACCACTGCGCCACTAGGGAAGCCCCGAGTCCACGGTTTTGAGGCCTGTGAAGGTCCAGACATCGTCCGAGCAGTTTATGAAGATTGGCTTCATTTAGTCTGTGATCGTCCTTGATCCTTTTGGGAGCCCGGCCTCCATCCACCCAGCACGGGAGCAGGAGGCAGAATCTGACCAGAAAATGACTTTTAAGATGTTTGGAGTGTCGGCGATCGGGGAAGCAACGCACTAGCTCCGGGATGACTCCAGAGTCAGAATTCAAAGTGCCAGTTTGGCCATGACGCTTACCAGTCACACGGGCTCTCCTTGGCTTGGCGTAACGGGCTCTGCGGCTGGGCTGCAGCTCCAGGGGGAGGAAAGACACCTGGTGTTTCTCTTCCTCCAGAGCAGCGGTTCTCAGGCTAGCCGGTGTCAGAGTCACTGATGGCCGGGCCCAGCACCCCAAGTTTCTGGTCAGTAGGGCTGGGGGTGGGGCTGAGAATCTGCCTTTCTAACAAGCTCCCAGGTGATGCTGAGGCTGGCGGTCCAGGGACCGCACTCAGAGCCTCCGCCCTGGAGCACCCGCGAGAAGGAGGCCCAGCTCAACACTTGCGAAGGGCTGGGTGTTCCGGGGAGGGGCTGCTCCTTGCCAGAGCTGGATGGTAGAGTCCTTCAGGCCGTCCTTCCCTGCCACTCTCCCTCTACTGTCCCTTTTTACTGAACAGGCTGCCGAGGGCGGGGACAACAGTGGATAATCTTCTCTTTCTGATGTTTTATAATTCAATCCTCTCAGCACTTTGCAAAGCCTTTTTATGTCTTTTGTTAAAATAAAAAGGATCCTGGGGTCCTTGAAGACAGATGCCCTTTGAGCTTTGCTTTGGGGGGGCTTTTAGCTGCCGATAAAGCAAACATCTTCGGGAGCCTGGCCTCTTATGTGTCTGGCAGGGGAGCCAGTGAACAGTCACTCTACTCCCAAAGGTCAGGCCAGGAGCCCCCGTGTCAGGAGCACGGGCCCCCTGGCCACTATTATCCTGATACCAAATGTTCTACATCAGCACCCAGGGAGAGGCTAATGAAGGTCAGTACCAGACTCTAGGATGCTCTTGGCAAACGTTTATTTAATAGATAGATGGACTAAGGGATGCAGTGGGAGGTTGTGTGTGTGTGTGTGTGTGGGTGGGTGGCTGGGTCTCCTATTCTCATGTCTGGGAAAATGTCTCATGTCTCATTCTCATCTATAGCAACAAACTTATTTCCAAGTCCTAGTTTCACAAATTGACCCTACTGGACAGAGGGGTGAAGGTCACTGTTAAGGGCATGAGCTCCACCCTTCCAAGTCTCCTTTATAAACAGGGCATAATGAAAGCCCCTACTTGGAAGGGAGGGTACCCCTTGAATATTTAGCCCCAGGCCCCACAGGAGGCCAGTGCGTCATGACTAGTGGCGGCTCTGCTTGTGGATTTATGGCTCTAAATAGGCTTCTTCCATTGGGACGTCAGATGTACTTGGGGACGGGGTCTTGCTGTTCTCAACTCTGAACATGACCCGGGCAGATGCGGCGGCAGCAGCAGGTTTTGATTATTAACTGGAACCAGAGCAGCCACACTGGACTGCCAAGACTCCAAGTGAGGCTTGAGTCTGAAGTCTCTGTGCAAGTCACCGCTGGTCCCTCCGGAAAAACCGGCCAGGCCTTCATGGAGCCCCGAGATGCGGTGGGAATCTGAAGCCACGCCCACTCCTCCCCTCCCTCTCCTGCCTCACCTCAGGCTGTGCAATGCCTTGGGGGCGAGCACCCACAACTCTGTTGGTTTTTCCCTGGTGGCAGGTGGGAGAAAGGACCGTGTGAGGTCGTGATGGACCATGTCCAGCCGGGCACGCCAGCCACTACACATATCCTCCTCCCGGCACCCGCTGGAGAACTGAGGGGCCCTGGAGATCTCAGAGGCCGGTGGGTGCTGCGGTCCTGATTTGCCCTTTGACAACTTTCTGCTCTAGGTATTCCCTGTCTCAGGTGGCCCCTTCTCAGGCCACCACTCTGCACTCTGGTCCTTCTCTCAGATTCCATGTCAATGAGCTTCATTTCAAAATGGGCCCTCTTTTGTCTCAGTCCTTCAGGTCCTATTCCACAGTCTTTTCATAAATTCACTCACTCCTTCATTCCTTCATCCATTCATCCATTCACTCACCCATCCATTCATTCCTTCATTCATTCATCCATCCCTCCATCCATCCATCCCTCCATCCCTCCATCCATCCATTCCTTCATCCATCCATCCATTCATTCATTCCTTCCTTCATCCATCCATTCATCAATCTATCCATCCATCCATCCATTCATTCACCAGTAATTACTGAGTGCTTCCTCTCTGGGCAACAACCTGTTGATCAGACTGTGTGATGAATGAAGCCGGGACCTAAGTGTTGGGCCCGCCAGGCACATAGGTGGTGGTGACAAAGTGGGTCTCTGGCTCTTGGTGTGCCATGTGCCTCAGGCCCAGATGGCAGTGGCCTGGGGGCTTGGCCTGGCTGCCCACAGCATGGAGGTGTAAGGCAAGGCAAAGGTGGAGGAACAGACTGTGACCATCTCTGTCAGGAAGGAAATGCCACTCCACACTGAAGCCCGACAGTGAGCTCTCATGCTCCCTGGCTTCTCTCTGGGTATCACCTATTTGACTGGGAGACTTGCTTCTCTGAAACCAAAATTACCTTAATCATTTTCTGTGCGGGGAATGGCAACACCAGCCCTGGGAGTGAGTCTCCCAGCCGGTGTGTGTGGGCAGATGTGAAGGAGGACCAGAGCCTTGGAGAGCCAAGTCTCTACTGCCCCTCAGGACTCTGCCTGGCTTTGTCCAAGGTTGGCCAGATGCCCAGCCAGCGGAAGTCAGCAAGTGCTTTCTTTCATCTTCTTTCCAAAGGGTCAGCATGGACATTTGAAGACCTCCTGGGGGGGGGTGTGGAGGCCCTATCAAACCTAAGGCCTCAGATATTTTGATACAGAGCTGAGTCTGCCTCTGCATCCCACGGTAGAGAGAATCACTTTGTGTAAAGAGATGTTCCTAACTGGGGTGTGACGTGCTTGTGAATGACGTGGGGCTACAGGAAAGGGAGAGAAACACTGCCTGCATTCTTTCATTCATTCACCTCCAGAATACTCATTAAGCTCTTGCTAGGTGTCTGACACTCTCTTGGGCAATGGAATATTCACATGAAGAGTAGGCTGAGAGGAAGTACGTGCTGGCATCCTTGGGAAGCTTGCCATCAAGGTGAGCCTGTAAGAACCTGGTTGGAGAGAAAAAGAGGCCGACAACCCCTCTGTTAACTTGGGAAGTTGTTGCTATCTCTCTGGGGACTCCGCCCCACATAAGATGCTTGGAAGTCAGGAATGTTCAAGGTGCTTCCACCAGAGTTTTTTCACTCAGTTGACCAGAGCTAGGTGCCCACCAGAAACTGGGGTTGTGAGTTTAATAACGAGAGATAACAGGTAACTGATCAAAGAGGGAAAACCATTCACAGGGACCAGGTCATGAAGCTACTTGCAAGCCATGTAATAGAATCTGAACTTTACCTTGAGAGCAATGGGAGGCCATTTGTAGGTTTACAGGTAGGGCTTTAGCGTTGTCTGATTGATTTCCTTCAATTAGCATATGGAGAACAGACTGGAGAGAATGAGGGCGAGACCAGAGGGAAGGAGCCCAGCTAAGAGACCTGCTGTCACTGGGCTGGGTTGCTCTCAATCTTGAGAAACAAGAGAAGCACCTGGCCCTACGCTGGCCCCAGCCGGGACCAATGACATCAGAATCTTTGGGGGTGGAGTTCCCAGGTGATGCCAGGGTGCAGCCAAGATTGAGGACCATTGATCCACGTGCTACCAGATGGCAGCCTGCATCAGGAAGGCAGCAGTGGGACCGAAGAGGAGAGAGAGGTTTAGGAGGCAGAATAAGCTGGATCTGTGGGAGGTTAGGAAAGAAGCCTTCCCTCTTGGTTACTGCTTTGCCCCTCAGAGTAGAGGGTGGTGCAGTTCATTCATTCACTGAAATGACTTTAACAGGAGGGTTAGCTCCAACCCTGCAGGAGAGCAGTAAGCACTTTCTCCCAAAAGCTGTCTGTTGCTCAAGGAGCCTTTGCTCTGGCATCTTGGGTCTGCTTTCCAGGTTTCTGACCTCCCTTCCCCCCCTCTTGAATACTTGCGTGGCTTCTGACTTTTGCCTCCATCATCTCCCCAGATCTAGCCAATACCTTGGCTGGCTCACCCGTCCTGGCTGCCACGTTATACCCACAGTTCAGTGATGGCCATAGACGTGATGAACCAAAGGAGAAAAGCTCGGTTGCTGTGACATCTCCTGGGGTAGAGGCATGGGGTCTCCCTCTCCCACAAAGACCATTCAGTCATTCATTCTGCCAAGAATGGAAGCTTCACTCTTGCTATTTGTAGGCTTAAATGGAACAAGGCTGGATAAGCTATCAAATACAGACTCTTCATTACAAAAGAAGCTCGCTGCTTTTTAGTTAAGGTGTGGAGGGTTGCTCAAGGCCCCAGCCCCAGTGAAGAAGGGCAGAGGGCTCCTTCTTGGCCTCAGACCTATCCCCCTAATCCTGTTTAGGCCCTGCCTGAACGTAATTTTTTTTTTTTTCTTTCGGTACGCAGGCCTCTCACTGTTGCGGCCTCTCCCGTTGCGGAGCACAGGCTCCAGACACACAGGCTCAGCGGCCATGGCTCACGGGCCCAGCCGCTCCGCGGCATGTAGGATCCTCCTGGACCGGGGCACGAACCCGTGTCCCCTGCATCGGCAGGCGGACTCCCAACCACCGCGCCACCAGGGAAGCCCTGAACGTAATTTTTCTCAGGCCTGCTTTAATCTCTAAAGAGCAGGACACCTGACCGGTGCCCTGTGTTCCTCTTACCTTTTAGGCAGACCTAAGTTCCCACCTAGGGACTCTCTTCAGTCCAGTAAGTTATTTCAGTTAAGTCCAAGTGCTCTGGAGAGGAAATTAGCCTGTACTTACAGAGCTTCTAGCACATGCTCAGCACTGAGTGAGAATCCGGAAAATGCACAGGTCAAGAAAGCGTCTACACCCACTGGGACCCTGTCCGTCTGACTCGGCAGTCAACGGCCACCTGAGAAAAGGCAGAGAGTGATAATGCTCGGGGTTTATACGGAGCTTTCCCGAGCAGGCTGGCATTTCCTTTTCTCGTCTTGGTTGTGACATCTCAGCCTTTACCTTCCCACGTGCACAGGTCCCTGGACTTTTTCTCCCTGGGCGGATGACAGGCGTTTCTTGGCTAGTGTAGCTCACTTGGTCTAAACTGAACCTTACTACGGAGGTTGCAGTTCCCATCGGTGCCACACCAGGGTGTCCTTGGGGGAGTGCGGCTGTCAGGCAGCCACCAACTCGGGATCAGATGCACACTGAGTCTCTGTGGAGCCCAGGCCTGCTTTGGCCACAGGGACCTGCGGGGATGGGGCAGGAGCGTAGGAACCAAGCTGGGATGGCTGGTGAGCTCAGCGGTGCCAGGGTGGCCTCAACAGTGCACAGTGAGGGTTCCAGGGACCCAGCGCAGCCGAGGTGGTGATGTGGGAGGCGCTAGGGAGGCTCATGGCAGTGGTTATTTACCAAAGGGTGACTGACAGCCATCCTTTCCTTCCCTCGTTGTAGCATTCCCTTTCCCAGCTGTTTTTGAACAGATTCTCTAACTGAACCTCAAAATGCAGGTACTGGAGAGCTACCCTCATTCCTGTTCCCATATCCTTGGAGTTTTCCTGCGTATGGAAAACACGAGGACAAGGAACTGACCAGTTGCCTCTGATTGACATCATATTTGGGGAAGAAAATGTTTTTAACCAACTAACTATAAGCTATTTAGTTAGATCCCAAATCCTCACAACCATCCCCGGCATTGATCTTAATGGGACTGGGCCACATGGGGCACATACTGATCCAAGTCCCCAAAGCCTGACATTTGTTTCCCTTCCTTCTCTGGCTTCCAACCCTGCCATGGCAGCCCTTCTCCCATCTGCTCCCAACAAGCCTATTGAGAGTCTCCATGGACCAGTGATCTCTTTGTTGGGAACAGCTGCAGGAATCATTCTGTCCAGATGCTCCCTGAGCTGGAGCTCCATCCATTTCCAATCTAGGCTGATGTGATCGAGCCCCAATTTGTAGTCTTCTCAGATGGGGAATGGTAGTGATGCTGTTAGGCAATGGGCTGGCACAGACACAGATGACCAGTCAGGCCACAGTCAGCACATGTCTGCTTATTCCTGTCTTCACCAGCACCAGAGGACTGGGCTGGCCAGTGCTGTTGTCACAATACCAAACTAATAGTATCAAGGACATGGGGGTTCTATTATGGCCAGTGCTAATTAGTTTCAATAGAAGAAAACCCTCCATCCTGTGGACACAGATGTACTTCTAATGTCACAGATGTTCCCTGGTCCCAAAGGAGATTAGAATAGAGAGCGGGTGCTGGCTGGTGGAACCCGTCCTGATACCCAGAAAAACACCCTGGAAAGCGTGTCCTTTTGGTGGTGATCATTTTCCATGGTCTGAATGATACTTCACAGCAGAGAGAGAATGTGGGCTGCTAATTAGTAGGAGAACAAAACACTTTGCCCTTGTTTGTTCTGATCTCTTGATTTTGTTTTTTTCCCTAGATCAGGGATTGCAAACTGGAGGCCAGGATGTTGACTCTGGTCTTCAGATGGATTTTGTTTGGCAGCACATTTTTTAAACTTGCATTGGAAGGCCTGCAGGTGGTATGTGTCTCTAGTTAGGCCCTGACTCACATAATGTTACCTTCCTGGCCTTTATCACATGATTTTGTCCTATAAACTTTATGCCAGGTGTGGAAACATCTGCCTCACTAAATCTGTTCGTTTATGACTGATCCTCATGAACCCTTTCAGGACACATTTTAAGATCATAGAAAACATCTCTTCATCTGGAGAGGCTTCCCTGACATTTAGGGCTTTCGTGGTGTGACCCAACTCCAGGGCACCGCTCACATAGAGCGTGAGGGTGCGCCTGGAGGCCCTGGTGCTCTGTTAGGATGCTTTCAGCTCTAGCCTGTTGGGCCGTTGTTACTCTGTCCTGGTTATGTCGGAAGCTTCTGCCCCCTTAGGGGAGTGGGCACCCACACTCAAAACTATAATCTGAACAGATGAGCATGAAGCTGCTCGCCCAAGACTCATTTTGGACTTGAACTGTGGAAGATAGGACAGACGCCTCGTGCCTGAGGAGAAGGCACTGAGGTGCCCGTGGCCCAGGAATGGGTTCAGAGTGCCAGGAGAGCCTCAGTCCTAAGCCCAGACCCACTGCCTGCCTCGCCCACACTGAGCGAGGGCCTGTGCTGAGCTCTGTCTTTTCCTCATTTTGTCTCTCTTTCAAATCTTTTCCTGTGTGAGTGAGGAGATGCACCTTAACTTCTCCCAGGCCTCTTATCCTCAGGAAAGAAAGGGTTAGGGGAGGCTGAGCCAGGGAAAGCAATTCATTTCAAAAACTCAAGCTAACCTGTGCTCCCCTTCCCGACCTCCAGACTATTTTAATCTTGTGAATGGTAATGATGTGTGCGGGGAACAGTTTTGCTGTTTACTGAAGCAGCTGAGTGATAATTGCAGAGAAAGGAGAAAGCAGAAGGCTTCTCCCACATCCTGCATTTCTCTCTGCCGTTCTCCATGCTAATACAGGCCCCGATGTTGTATCCTGTGAATCAAGATGACAGACCAGGAAAGGGAGCACAGCAGTGGGTAAGGGGAGGAGGGAGGCAAGTCTGAGGCCTGGACCCCCTCCCAGCAAGGTAGTAAATGGGATTGGACAGTTGCGGAGTTGGCTGACTCCTCAGGGTGTCACGGTAAAGAGGGTAGCTGTGCAAACAGCTCTCGGTCCACCAGATGGGGTGCTGGGTCTTCTGAAATAAAGCCATGATGGAAAGTGCCTTCTGGTGTCAGATCAAAATGTATTCTGCTACAACATAAAAGGGAGGAAGGTAAACCAAGTAGAACAAATATAAAATTATTTTATTTAAACTTCTTAGGTTAAGCTGTCGGTTTCTGTGTGACTACTGTTCATTAAAAATTCATCACGCTTGAAATTATCAATACCATATTCCTCTTTAACAATGTACATCCCTTGGATGAGCTTCTTGTCACTGCCAGATACAGAATGTATTGAATGCCCAATGTATGTAGAAGCCTGTGTATACACTGTGCTGGGAAGCCAGGGTACAATTTACAGTCATGTTGGGTTGAGAGAGAACTTGTGTCCCATAACCGCAGCCTGCTTTACATGCAATAGAACACATGTTAAAGTGTTATAGATGTCATGCCTTGAGTGACGTGACTGCAAAGCAGCCTGGGATATGAAGAGGTAGGGTCAGTGGGGAACAGGGAAGGCATCCAGAGCTGTCCAGGACTTGTCTGGGAGATGGCTCACCCATAGCAGGGTTGACCGAGATGGGGTTCATGAGCTCTTCCACTAGAGTCACCCAGGACTGGGCAGAACGGATGGACTGGGTACCTGGAGCAGAATCTCCAGTGGTGGGCACAGGACTTCCCTCTTAACAAGCTTGCAGGAATTCTTGTGCACACTGAAGTCTGAGAAGCTTTAAGCCATAGGGTGCTTAGGTGTATTAGGGGTGGCCGTCCTCAGGCTTGTGGAGGACAGGCACGACAGTAGGCAACCCTGGCAGCAGGCCATGAAAAAGCAAGCCCTGCCCCTGACAGCAGATACAGGATCCACTCCATCCCCCAGAGAGGGGAACTGACAAAAGCAGACCAGGGACTGGGGCCTTGGTGCACTGGGGGAAACCCAGCTGTGTGGCAGGGCTTGGCCGAAGGTCATGACCTGGGGGGCATGAGAAGGTTTGGGCCTCCCAGGGTAGGTACACGTTTCCACATCCCATCTGCTGGTGGGCCTGAGGCTCTGAATCTCTTTCTGGCCTTGGGCAGGACTGGCTCCAGGGCTGGGTAAGGCTAGGCCTGCTGGTGAGGGGCACCCGCAGGTAGGACTGAGCAGCGGGGGCAGAAGCAGGGAGCCAGGTCAGCAGGGCAAGGGTGACCTTGGAATTGAACACTAGAGATTTTAAGGAAAAGCTTTCTGGTGGAGCACCTAAGTTCCCAAACAAACCCACAGAAAAAGCAGGAAAACTCTCAAATGTTGAGACAGAAATATTGTTACAGGACATAATGTTCTTCCTCAGACCTGCTTGGGTGGAAAAGGAATCCATAAGCGTAGGATTTCCTAGCAGGCCTGACCATGTCCATGCAAACTTGACTTTGCTGGAGTTGCCGACAGGAGCAGGGTCGTGTCAGACAGAGGAGGGTCCTGTGGGCTTCTTTTCCTGATCTTGGTGGAGGAGGCATCTCTCAGCCCTTTACTCCATTCTTAATCTGAAACCAGGCCCGGCTTTAAGAAAAGATGCTCAGTTTCGGATCGCTATCATTTTGCATCAAAACCCCAGGCTTTTTCTTATTTAAGCTTCTTCTGGTTAAACCTTCCCTTTCAACTAATCCTGCGATGAAATTCCTACAGCAAGCCTGTCCAGTTATAGGGTATTTGAGTGTCAGGATTCTTGTCTAAGAGAGACCAAATCCTCTCTCACCTAAAAGCCTGGACTCTGTTACCCACAGCCTCTTGTTTGTTCTGTCTTTTCAAACAATCCCCGAGTCAGAATAAAGGGAAATTTTCTGGGACAAAACAAACAGTGCCTGAGAAAGGCTCCCTTCTCTTTTATATTGCTTACAAAGCATCCACAGACACTTCCCTGAAGGTAAAACTTCTCCTTTAATTGTACCCAGCACACTTAGCCAAGGCAAACTCTGGATCCAGACAGCCCCGCCCTTCTAGGTCAGCACCAAGCCATTATCCTCTGGCGCAAAAGTGCAAGGAACGGGCAGGACTTTGTATTGCGGCTCCTTTTTGGGCTTAAAAGTTGAGTTTATGAAACACAATTTCTTTTGGCTACTGCATCTATGAACTTGCTCATTTACTGATGTTTTTTCCCCAGTAATTTTCCCTATCTCCCACTCTTATAATCTGGAGATCTGTGCCTTCAGTGGTTTTTGCTTCTGGGGCATTTGCTGTGGGAGGAGGTGGGGGAGACCTTAGGCCCAGCTAAACTTCAAGTCAAGCTTGCCACTTCTCCTGTTCCCATCCTTTGTCTCCTCTGAGGAAGAGCTCAGGTCTCTCTTGAATGCGAAGAAAAGAAGGATGTGGTAGGCGGCTCTCCTCTGGACTCTTTCTGTGAGGCCCCAGTTCAATCAATCTGAAATGACCTAAGTAACACACCTTCACACACCCACCCCCTTTTCACAAGCAGGAAAGGAAGAAAGAGGCAAAGGGAGCTGGTTCTGAGGTTTTGAAGAGGGTGATAATTCCTGGAGGGTCTGACCCAGCAGACCCGACTGGGGGCGGGCAAGGGGACTCCATGGAAGATAATGAAAACATTACGTTGTTAGACAGGGAGGTTTTAGCTCCCAGGCTCCTCGGGGAGCACCTGGAAGATGCTGAAGCAAGCGACTCCTCTACCTCACTCTCCTGCCCGCAAAACACCTTGAATTATCAGGACATTCACATTGCTCTTCATAATAAACCGATCACCCTTCCCCTCTTAATCCTGTTTTATCCTTCTACAAGTATTAGCTGAACACATTATCATTTTTCAAAGTTCAGAGAACATAGAAATAGATTGTTTGAGTTCAAATTCCCTAGAAAAATGGGCCGGAGGCAAAGTTTACTGTGCTAATACCTGGGATGGAGGTGGGGAATCCCAGGGAAGTGAGATTGAGAGAAACGGGGACATGAAGCCAAGGAAGGAAGAAGGTAAGGTGGGAGTTACCAAGTAGGCCACAGGTTCACAAGGAAACAAGAGAACTCAGATGGTCTTGGTTGTGCGGGACATCGCCAAGGAACCAGTTACGCCCAAGGAAGCCTCCTGTTATTTCCTGTCTTTCATTTGTCAAAGGTTGTACCCTGGTTGTATTCCTTGGGCTGCTGTAGAGGCCCAGAACCTCTATGGGCTGGGCCGAGCCCAGCACTTTCCAGTATGGCAGGAGCCAAAGGCAAAATCTTGTTGGTATGGGAAACTGAGATAAACCTTCTCCCATTTGCCCTCCTCTCCTCAAAACAACTACTCTTAAGAGCTTAGCATATATCATTCCAGGCCCTTTTTTATGCATTTGTACACATATCTTTGTGGGTTTTAAAAAACATGAGCTAGATAATTTAGTATGTATTGTTTTTCAATTTCCTTTTTTTCCTCTAATTATACCTTGTAGATTTTTCATGTTTGTACATTCTTTTAAATCCCTGTGTAGCATTATTTATTATAGTATGGATATGCCATAATTTATTCCCCTTTTGCTGGCCCTTTAGATTTTTCCAACCTTGGCTATTATAGTCAGTAATTGCAACAAACATGATTCTTTGTGTACATGTGAGGCTATTTCTCAATAACAAATACCTTGAGCTTGTACTTTTGGGTTAAATGATCACCCACAAAAATCAAATAACTCCCTTCTTGTCAGGATCCTTTAGATCCTGGAAGAATTTAAAAGTGGAGGCCACTTGATTCAGTTGGTCGGAGCATGAAGCCAGTGAGCTTGGGAGATACTGAACTTGATCCTCAATAAATAATGAGGAGGACCATTGCACCCCATGGTCACAGACTGCACCCTGAACCTTGGCTAGCTGCTCCTCAAACATTTATCGTTGAGCATGAGGGGGAGAGAGAGTGCCTAACTCTATAGAGTGGTTCTCAAGGGGTGGCCCACAGCCCAGCGCCACCCAGAAACTTATTAGAAAGGCAAATGCTTGGGTCTTGCCTCAGAGCTACTGAATCAGACATGCTGGGGGTGGGTCCAGAAAATCTATGTTTTAACGGGTCCCTCCAGTGGTTCCAATGCATATAAGGTCTGAGAACGGCTGCCCTTCAAAGCCCATCTCTATTACTAGGAGAAGAAAACACAAAAGTCGATAGAGCTCCGTCCCCCTGTTTCTGGGTGAGGAGCAGCAGAGCCGTGTCAGGCACATATGAGGCTACTGCAGGTGGAACCTTCCTTCTTCTGGACGATTTGGCCCTTAGGATCTTCGAACCCGGATCACAGTCTCTCCCTCTGCACGCACTGCCCCTGCTGTCAGACCAGAGTCACCAGAGGTGTCCAGCAGCTTAGGGTGTGTCTTGCTGATAACCTCACCTTCATGACGTCATCCTTTGGCTTCTTAACTTCTGTGGCCTTTGATCTTGACCCTGGAAACCCCCAAGCAAGCTTGAGCCCATGAGCCGCAGTCCACTGACCAGTGTTGGATCCCAGCGCCGACGTATGGAATCTTCTATTTCCTTTTCTGTTCAACCACGTGGGGCCTGCTGGTACCTCTGCTAGGCTGTGACAGTTATTTCTGCATACAAAGGATGGCATTTTTGCTTTTTCATATTACATCACTGACTACAAATCCCAGCTCTGTACATGGATACATTTAAATCAACTGTCATTGCTGTGATGCAAGAAAAACTGAATTAGAAAAGGATTTTGGCCAGCTTTCCCTGCCAAGGAAAGTCCCCTTTAGTTTCATATTTATTGCATCTGCCTCCAGTAAAATGAGATCCTCACCAACCTCAGAATATGAGTGGAAATCCCATCCAGCTGACTTCAGTTGCCTTTATTGGGATGTAGCAAAACTGATCTTGCATAGATTTTTTCCTTTGATGCGTCTTATTGGTTGAATTTGTGCCCCCCCCACCAATTCATCTGTTGAAGTCCTAAACGTCAGTACCGCAGAATGTGGCTGTGTTTGGAGATAGGGTCTTACAGAAGTAATGAAGTTAAATTGAGGTGATTAGGGTGGGCCCTAATCTAATGTCCTTATGAAAAGCGGAGATCTGGACACAGACATGTGTGCAGGGAGAACGCCATGGAACATGCAGGCAGAGATCGGGGTGATGCTTCTATCAGTCAAGGAACTGCAAAGATTGCCAACAAACCACCAGAAGCGAGGGGAGAGGCACGGACCACATTCTCCCTCACAGCTCTCCAGAGGAACCAGCCCTGCCGATGCCTTGACCTTGGACTTCTGGTTGACCCAACGATGTGAAGATAAACTTGTTAAGTTGCCCAGTTTGTGATGCTTTTACAGCAGCCCTGGCAAATGAATCCAACAGGCCTGCCATCGTTTACTTTTCTTCTCAGAGTCATCCTGCCTTTTGGATCTCATCAGCTCTTACATGGGCTCCTGTGAACAAGCTGTTCTCCCTGACTCAGGCTCCCCACACTCCATCCTGTCCAGCAAATCTTCGTCAGAGCAAGCTTTTCTAAGAGCGGTTTTCGTCTCCTCCAGCACTCTATTCTTACTACTCCAAGTCTGAATCCCGTGACCATAGCCTGCTCCCCAAACTCTTATCCTCACCCCCACCCCCTACACGGCCTCTGCTCTCCCTTCAGATGGGCCTTCTCGCTACCCCATGAATATACGTCATGTCCACCTGCATACACCTGCCATGCCCTCCTTCCCAAGTTCTCCAGAAGCCCTGCATCACTTAGTCAAGGGGTTCTCAAACTTCGCTGCATGTTAGAATCACTTTGGGAGCTTTTTTTTTTTTTTTGCGGTACGTGGGCCTCTCACTGCTGTGGCCTCTCCCGTTGCGGAGCACAGGCTCCGGACGCGCAGGCTCAGCGGCCATGGCTCACGGGCCCAGCCGCTCCGCGGCATGTGGGATCCTCCCAGACCGGGGCACGAACCCGTGTCCCCTGCGTCGGCAGGCGGACTCTCAACCACTGCGCCACCAGGGAAGCCCACTTTGGGAGCTTTTAAACATCCCAAACTCACAGGCTGCTCCTTATACCAGTTATCTAAGAGTCTCTGGCACAGGATCCACGCGTCAGTAGTTTTTAAAGCTCTTGGTGATTCACTGTAGAGCCAAATCTGACAATCTCAGTGACTTCCTCTTCCGAATCACCCTGGCACCTCTCAAACCTCAGCGTACACACAAGTCCATAGGACTTGGGGTGTCTGCAGGGCCTGGGTTCTGCCTTTCTAGCAAAAGCTCCCAGGTGGTGCCGGTGCTACTGGTCCAGGGACCATACTTAGAACGGTGAAGTACTACACAGCTTGTAACTCAGTGTTTATACTCAGCTTGGCTCATAGGAGATTTAAGATGGTTTACGGGAAATACATAGACAAAAATTGGCAGTTAATTTTATTTCCTTCATGCAGACATGCTTACAAAGGTCCTTGGAGAGCATCTAAGAGAAACTGGCAAAGACATGCCAAACAGTGATGCTAGAGAGAGGAGAAAGCCTGGAATAAGCAGGAAATCCACCTGCACTGCCCTCCCCCAGGCAGCTGTAGACACAGGCACCCCATGTAGCAGTGACAGGGGAGCAGCCACGAGGAGCCCTTTTGTCCTGTGATCTGAGGTATGGGGTACTTTAAGGAAAACTTGGGCTTTTAGGTTTAGGGAATCTCAGGCCCATTTCTGTGTACTCTCTCTTGTTTGGGCTGGGGTGTGCTTTTGCTTGGGAAAAATGTATAATTTTAGAGACAGTGGAGTGAAGATGCAACACATATGGGTGAGCCTGGCCAGTGCTGTCATATCACGTGATTCCTGGGGGCATCAACATCAGGGAATATAACACGGACGGCACCCCCTGCATTTGCCAATATAGAGCCTGTGGCCAGGGCTTGTTTTTTTTTTTTTTGCGGTACGCGGGCCTCTCACCGCTGTGGCCCCTCCCGTTGCGGAGCACGGGCTCCGGACGCGCAGGCTCAACGGCCATGGCTCACGGGCCCAGCCACCCCGCGGCATGTGGGATCTTCCCGGACCGGGGCATGAACCCGTGTCCCCTGCATCGGTAGGCAGACTCTCAACCACTGCGCCACCAGGGAAGCCCAGGGCTTGTTACTTAAATTCTTTGAGTTGTGGTTTCTTCATCTCTAAAATGTAGGTAATAATACCTATCTTCCAAGGTCGTAGAGGTGATTAAATGAGATCAAGCGTGTAAAGCCTCTAGCACTGAATCTGATGCATACTGGAAGTACTCATTAAACGGTTGCAGTGATTATCACCATAATCACTTCTATCAACGCTTCATTTCTAGGGCCACGGCAGCGCCCACATACCTGTGAGCAGAATGGTTACTCAGGACGTGCTCCAGGGCTCTTGAGGTTTGCATGTTTCTTGCTCAGCTGCACGTGCAAGGGCAGAATGGTAACTGGGCATTTCTGCAGCTGCTCGTTTGTTTTCCCTTTTGTTCCGTCAAGGCTGCATTATAATTTCTGGAGTTCTTGGAAATTTTTGCCTTTCTTGGGCCTCCTTTTGTATAAAAAAATTAAAACATATTTTGCGATTGCATCGATGTAAATGTGAATGCAATTCAGATTGGATTATATTCACTTTCTTCTTCTGATTTTACAAGTTAGAACATTTTCATGGGCCCCTAACCTATCACAGGCTCTGGACCCCAGATGGTCCCTCAGGCCTGCTTGTGCTGACCCTCTCAGCAGCTGAGCACCCACGGCTCAGGGGGCAGCAGGGCCAAGAGCCCCAGCATAAGGTATCATTTTACATGCAAAGTTCTTTCTTCTTAATTAGGTCACAGCTCCCTCCAGAGCAGGGATTTGCCTTGTGAAATTCCCTCCCAGCGCTGAGTGCAGGGCTGAGCGCTAGGCCCGGTTTGCTGCTTTTAAACGCATTTTGCGGCATCAGTACATTTGCAGCAGAAAATTTTTAGGAGGCTCCTGCCCAAGCCTCGGGAGCCAGTTGCTCTGCAGCTTCCACGGTCATTTTCAGACTCAGATGGGCCTCCCCAGGCCTTTCTATGGCACAGCCTCGAGAAATTGGCCACAATAGGCTCCCACCACTGATGGAGTCCATCATCACCCAGGCCAGAGGAATGAGGTGATGTGGAGGTGCCTGGCCCTGCGTCCTCAAAACTGCAATTCAGAGTCATGTGGAAGCTCCCTGTTGGGGGCCGAGCTTCAGCCCCACGTGCTTCCTTTGAGCAGCAGTGGCCAGTCACCTACAAGACGGATTTCCCGCTCTCTCCCTCTGAGCTGAGGTAGCCTGGCAAGGACACTGTCTGGGATTGTCGCACAGTCGTCGCTCGCTGCTGCTCTTCCCTAGATCTATTCAGTTGGGGAAGACAGCACATACCACAGGCAACACCCACCAGTACCTGTAGGCTCCCGGGGTCACCGTCCACCCCAACAGTAACATTTGGGGGAAGGTAACAGGGGCATGATCCTTGGAGGGATGTGTCATGTGAAAGTGCCCCTGGGGCTGCCTGACTGGGAAGCTGGGGGGAAGGACAGCTGGGGGTCGGTTTTCTCAGCTCTATTCCTATGTTGGTTCAGCTGGGAGTGTGCTCACATAATCTGTCCAGCTAATGCCGAGGAACCGACAGGACGGTGATGGTGGAGCTGGGGACAGATGACAGAGGCTGAGCAGTGACAGCTCTGGAGCAGACGGCAGTTTTGCTGTTCCTTTTGGATACTTGTTTTGATATGAAACTTATTATTTCACATCTTATTTATAATAAATTGCTTGTTCATTAGTTTTTCTTGATGATCTGTTGCGTTATCTCTGAATTTCTTTTGTACAATTTGAGAGCTGCCAAGATGCTTAGTCACTGTTACTGAATGTACCCAGTGGCAGCAAAATGTAAATATTGAGCTAAATTCTGAGTTTGGAGATGCAAATTAGTTACTAATTAACCCAAGTCCTCCAGAAGTTGTTAGGATGTTGGCTTGTGGTGCAGCATTGAGGGAGGGATACAAAAATTAGCATTAGGGCCTGGGAAATAAGATGGGTAGGATATAAAAACCCCACTGATGGTTTCAGAGAGGAATCTTGAGTTGCACTGGAAGCAAAGACTGTTTGAGGACTGGTGACGGACTATTTTAAAAAAAGGTTCAAAGCCTTATGAGACTCAGACCAAAGAAACAGTGACTCAAGAGCAAGGGACTTCTCCGGTGGTCCAGTGGTAAAGAATCCGCCTTCCAATGCAGGGGACGCAGGTTCGATCCCTGGTTGGGGAACTAAGATCCCACATTCCGCGGGGCAACTAAGCCCACACACCACAACTACTGAGCCCACACGCCTCAACAAGAGAGCCCATGTGCTGCAAACTACAGAGCCCATGCGCTCTGGAGCCCACACACCACAACTAGAGAAGAGAAAAACCAACACACAACAACTAGAGAGAAGCCCGTGCACCACAACTAGAGAGGAGCCCGTGCAGCACAAAGAAAGATCCCATGTACTGCAACGAAGATCCCGTGTGCCGCAACTAAGACCCGACGCAGCCAAAAAAACAAAAAAAAAGAACAAGGGTAATGGAAACACCAAGAAAATTCCTCCGTCCATCTGTTGATTTTATAAATATTGTTTGAATCCTGGCACAGAGAGGGGGATGGCAAGTGTGGTTATGACACAGAGGCACATCTGTGGTCCCACAGGTGAGGGGAGGCATAGTTTGGATGGTTGATTTGGTGAAAGAGACGGGTCATGAAGGTCTTGGAAGGCATGGAGAGGCATTTGGATCTTGGACTTAGGGCAGTGGGGAGCCATTGAGAGCTTCAAGCAGAAGACTGAGGGGCGTGTGTTATTTGGGAGCGGGGCCAGGGTCACGGAGCCCACTGGAGGGTACAGTGATCCAATGCTACAATAATCCAGAAGAATAATTCCAGCATAGGAACTAGGAGCTTCAGCAGCAGGAGGCTTAGCTGTGTCTCATGAGAGGGGTTGTTGAGGATGTGGCTTGGGGTTGGTGGAAGTGATAAATTTAGTTTGGAAATATTGAAATTGAGGGGCCTGTGGGACTTCCCAGTGTCTGCTTGCATCTGGGGTAGAGGTATAGATTTGGGAGTCACAAGAAAATAGATGGTCATTGATGAAGTATAGGAGTGGCTGAGATCACCTCGCTAGATGATATGGAATTGGAGGAGAAGAGGCACTAGGATGGGACTCCCTGAAGAGCAGTGTGTCAGGCATGGGCCGGGGAGGAGGAGCTCTTGAGGGAAACTAGAAGAGAGAGTCCCCGAGACTAGGGTCTCAACACAAGGTCACCAACACCGAGGGAAGTGATGACTTAAAGAAAGAGCAGGTCATCATGAGTGTCAAATGTTGGAGAGAATTCATATAAGAACTTTATCTATTAGATTTGGAACAAATAGATCTTTAGTCTCCACATATGGGAGTTTATTTTTTTCAATCAACGAATATTTCCTGAACAACTGCTCACTCACACCAGGCGCTGCTCTTGGCTTGAAACTTACATTCTGGTAGGAGAGACGGGCAACCAAGAAGTAAACCAATAACCGGGCAAGGTTATTTCAATGATAAGAGCTACTGAGAAAACAAAACAGGGTGATTGGTAGTGGCAGTGGGTGATTGGTGATGAGTGGGGAACTCATTTAGATTGGATGGGCAGGGAAGACTGAGGAGATGACATTTGATCTGAATCCTGAATAAGAAACATTTGCATAAAGATCCAGGAGGCAGAACATTCCAGGTAGATGGAACAGCTTATGCAAAGGCCCTAAATCAGTGGTTCTCAAGCAGAGGTAATTTTGCCCCTAGGCAAAATTTTGTCCCCTAGGTAATTTTGTCCCCTAGGGGACATTTGGCTACGTCTGGAGACAAAACACAACTGGTGGGGGGGGGAGTGTTACAGACATCTAGGGGGTAGAGGCCAGGGATGCTGGTAAACATCCTACAATGCACAGGACAGGCCCCACAGCAGAGAATTATCCACCCCAAATGTCATTAGTGCCAAGGATGAGAAATCCTGCCTTAAATTAGGAACAAGTTTGGTTCATTTAAGGAGTAGAAAAGAGGTCAACATCCGGGAAATAGGGGACTTGAGTTAGAGGGGTGGATAGGGCCAGGTGACAGAGGCCTTGGAAGGAGGGCTTGGTAAGGGATATTTACTATTTCACTTCTGGAAGTGCAATGGAAAACCATTTGAGGGTTGTCAGCAGGGAAATGATTTGATCTGATTTACATTCTGAAATGATACTCTCCTGCTGTAGACACAGGATTGCAGTGGGCAAGAGTGGGAACAGAGAGGCCAAGCAGCCATCCAGGTGAGGAGAAGAGTGGGATATAAGTGGACAACTAGGTAGAGCTGATGGAATTTTTCTGATGGACAGTTTGAAGGTTGAGGGAAAGTGAGGAATCAAAAATTACTTCTAGGGCTTCCCTGGTGGCGCAGTGGTTGAGAGTCCGCCTGCCGATGCAGGGGGCGTGGGTTCGTGCCCCGGTCCGGGAAGATCCCACATGCCGCGGAGCGGCTGGGCCCCGTGAGCCATGGCCACTGAGGCTGCGCGTCCGGAGCCTGTGCTCCGCAACGGGAGAGGCCACAACAGTGAGAGGCCCGCGTACCGCAAAAAAAAAAAAAAAAAAATTACTTCTAAGATTTTGGTTTGGACAATAGGATGGGTATATGTACATACAGCTCACTGTGATGAGAAGATGGGGCAAGGTTTATATAGAGAAGATAAAAACAGTTTGAAATGCATGCTAAGGGGATTGTCAAGGTAATGGATGAGGGTTTAACACTCATGTTTATCACACAGCTGTTTGAAATAGCTGCAATCAGCCTAATTATCCAATTATAGGAGATTACTTAAATAAATTATGGAGCCAGTATAAATTAATATGACAGAGTATATCAATTAACATGGAAATATGGTCACAATGCAATAAATTATTGTAAAATAGTCTGTAGAGTATGATACTATTGGATTCTCATTTCACTTTTTATACCAGAATATGTACTCCATGAGGTCACAATTTAAGTATAGAAGTAAAATTATAAAAATAATAGAAGAAAATAAGGATGAATATTTTTATAACCATGGAGTGGTGAAACCTTGTATAATATATTATTAAAACCAGAAGCCATGAGGAAAAGATGGATATACTTGACTATATGAAAAGTTAAAACTCTTGTGGGGAGAAACCCATAGACGAAGTAAAAAAAAAAGAAAAGAAAGAAAAACTAGGAAAAATTATTTGTGATAAGCATGACAGAGTTAATATCTCTATTAGCTAAATAAATTTTATAAATCGATAGAAAAGACAAATGGCCCAGCCACAAAATGGACAAAGATGGGTAGGCAATTCCTAGAAGAATAAATGGCCAATCAGCATATGAGGAGTTCAGTCTCCCTATGAAAAAAATGCTAACTGAAACAATGAGTTCATTTTTTTACCTATAAGATTTGCAAAAATTAAAAGATTGATAATATTCACTTTTGGAGAAGGTGAGGGAGAGTACCTAATACAATCTTTTTAGAGTATAATCTGGTACCATCAAAATGTAAATGTACTTATTCTTTGACCAAGCAAATCTACTTTTGGTTATTTAGTCTACATGAATAATTAGACAACTATTAAAAGATATAGGTATAAGATGTGTAGATCTCACTAGTGATAATAAAAACTTTGAAATAACTCAGATGTTTCTCAGCCAGAAGATGCTTAAACAAATTTTGGGCCATAATAAATGATAAAGCAATATTCATCTGTTCAAAGGAGGGAGATCGATCTGTACGTCCTGATTTGGAAAATCGCTCATGACACTGTTAAATGAAAAAAGCAAGTTCCAGAGCAGTCAGCGTGATATGGTCTCACTTTGTAAAAATAACTAAATAAAATTATGTATTGATAGATATGGTTCTAAATGTTTAGAAAAAGGTCTGAAAGGCTTACACAAATTTATTCAGTGTTGTCTTTTTCCAGGGAGTCAAATTTTTAGTTCCTATTTTTTAACTTTTCTCTATTGTTTATTTATTTTTAACATAGTGGCATGTGTCTAAAAATGCTCTGTGGTAAAAATTATATATTGGCATATTGGTAAAGATGGACTTAACACAATTATGAGGGTAAAATATGTTCCCTATGTCAAAATCATCTTCTTAAAATTTCCACCATTGTCTCTTCCTATCTTAACATCACAATATATGTACTTAGAAAATAAATGAAATAACGGCTTAATGTTTGATAAAGTGTTTAGTAAACATCACGTCCTTTGGCCCCCACTGTCTTCTGACATGTAAATAGATGTGCCAAGTTGTCACAGAGTGCCTTTTTTAATAACAGAAGCTAACACTTTCATAAACCTTTGGATAACGCAGAAGCAGCAGGAAACATAAGCTATTGCCATCTCCTATTATCTTGTTTTTGTTTGTTTGTTCTGTGAGCATTCTACTTACACCTGCAAAGTACTTGTGAAAATATACATGTAATTTGTACATATATGTATGTATTAAGTAGTATATGTATAGTATGAATTCAAGTTTTAAATTAGCATTGTTGTAATAATGAAAAGCTTGAAATAACTCAAATGTTTATGTGTATGTGTGCATGTGTGTGTATATTCTCTGTGCGTATATCTCTAAATCTACACATGAATATACACACAGAAGGTAATCTAGGATCTACATTAACCTACTAACAGTGGTTGGCTTGGTGTGGGTGGGTTTATGGATTTTATTTTTTAATGTTCATTTTAGTTGCTTGAGGTTTCTAATTTTTCTGTAATGAGCATATCTGCTTTATAATAAGAAAAATTATTTTGAGAAAAAAGGAAGAAAAAAATAAAAAGATGTCAGCGGTGACCTTGTCCAGAGACGTTTCTGGGCAGTACGGTAAGTCCCCTACATACGAACCTTCAAGTTGAGAACTTTCAAAGATGTGAACGTGCATTCTCATGTCCAGTCACGTGAGTTAGTTCACGTGTCTGCCGTACATTGTCAGGTGCAGCTTGCCCTCCATCTCCTGTTGCTGACCGTCCTTCAGCTCTGCCATCTCCCCCGTCCTCTCCCTCCTCCAGTCAGTAGCTCTTCTTGCCTGTTCACTCGATGTCAGCCCCTGTACGCCAGCTGTTGCACTGGACTACTGTACTTTTCAAGGTCCTGGACTGTAAAAGTAAAGATGTTTCCTTTATTTTTTGTGGTTTTTTTAATGTGTTATTTGTGTGAAAAGTATTATAAACCTATTACAGTACAGTACTATATAGCTGACTGTGTTAGTTGGGTGCCTAGGCTAACTTTGTTGCACTCATGAACAAGTTGGACTTACGAAGCACTCTAGGAACGGAACTCATTTGTATATAGGAGACTTACGGTAATGACAGGGCAGAAGCTAGATGGCTATGGGAGATGATGAAGTAGAGGCAGGGAGTGTGAAAAACTCCTTTAATAATCTCGAGTGAGGGAAAGAAGATAAGGTCAAGAGGGAGAAGCTGAAGATACAGGAGAGAGGCTGGAAGTTGATGTAGAGTCAAGGGGAGGTTTCTGCTTCCTCTGTCTAATCATGTCCATCTGTCTGTCCATGGAACATCAGTGCTCATGCTGAAGTTTTCTTAAAAGCAGTCTTACTCTCATTTTCCATTGTCCCTTTAAATCTGTTCAGGTTCTGGTCATTTCTTTGGTTCCTTTTTTTTAAAGTTCTGAATCATGTTAGGTTACAATCTCAGTCTCAGTAATTTAGAGTGTCTGCTCCAAGATAACAGTCAACACTGCAGCTGGTTTAATGTTCAATCTTCTCACGTGCACACCACCCCCCTCTCCACCCCCTGCCCCGCCCCAGATGGCCCCTTGATGTGATGGTGGGGGCTGGCATGGCCCTCCTCTCTCCCCCCATCACCCCACACTTTCTCCTCGTTCTCTGCTTGCCAGCTGTGCTTCTTCCCCCAGGGTCAGAGCTAGGAGGAGGGATAAGTGGTGAGGCTGGCTCTCTGGTAGGATGGTGTTGCCTTCTCAGGGGCAGCAGGTGTGTACAGCAGACTCTCGCTGGGCATTTCCATGGGTTCCTTGAAAGTTCACCTGGTGGGGCCTTCCAACTGCAACTCTTCAGCTGGCCTTGTCCTATCCACCTTCAGTTCTTCACCCAAACCCACGTCTACCTCCCAGTACTGCTCACAGTTTCCTGCTCCTGGAGTCCTCTTTTCTGGGAGCCTCTCCCTGAGCAAAATTCTTACAATTTGATCCCCAGGAGTGAAGTTATTTCCCAGACCCAGCCTTCTACCCTGCTGCCTTCCTTGACCTTCTCAGGCATGAGTAGGTCCCAGTCTTTCTAGCACCCAACTGCAGGGGACATGCATTCATCTCTCCAAACTGTCCCATTAAAGCATCCTCACTAGGCTTGAGAAGAAGGCAGAGATCCCCTTCATCCTTCCATCCTTGGGGTCTGAGACCCACAGCATTCTAATGGCTCTACTCAAGAATCCTCTTCAAACCCCACTCCTTTCACTCTTTAGCCTCCTGCTGAATGAGGGAATTTAAAAGTCATAATACTGGTTCTTGGTTATTCTACTTTGAAATTGCGCATATGGTCTAGCACATCCTTTGAAATGTAGCTTTTATTATATCTTGGTGCTTCACAGTCCCAACTTCTAACATAACATTTTGTTATATACAAATGGCGATGAGCCACAGCTAATACAGAGGGAGACTCTGAAGATGCAGGAGAGGGGCCGATGGAGTTGGGGTCCCAAGCCTTGGTGGGGAACTGGCCTAGAGGGAAGAGGGCTTCTTTCCCATTGCGACAGGAGGGAAGGGAGAAGGCAAGTCTTAGATTAGTGGAGGCAAGCAAGGAATTGATGGAGCTTCCATCTGATGATTTGATGATTTCTATTTTCTCCATGAAACAGGAGGTCAGAGGTTTACTGGAGCACAGCAAAGAGGAAAAATCCTGATTGAATCAGTCTGAATAATTCGCATGATGGAATTCCGAGGGAGTTTCTAGTCCAACTTAAAGTTGTGAAACCTGCTACAATGGTATGGGCTGCTGAAAGGGCTGCTGAGTTCCTCCTGCATAAGGAGAAGTTAAGGTTAACACTTCCCCAGCTGGGCGGTGGCTGTTGGCTACCAGGAGAGGAACGATAAGAGAGTACAAATACTAAATAAAGAAGGGTATTACATGACAAAGGAAGATCAGAAAAGCCTAAAGATAGCCAGCCTCCCTGGATTAGAGAGGAAACTTTTATCTTTGCAAATAGACTCAGGGTTCAGGTTTGAATGTCCTGAGTCACAAAAGCCCCAACTACACATTAATCAACACCCCCGCTGAATCCTACAGCTCAAAAGAGGAAGGTGGTATGAAAGAGAAGTCGTGATGTGGTCTGCAATTACTGACTGGTGGGAGGGAAGAACGAAGTCCTTTGGGCTTATTCAACCTTAGAACCCAGTCTCAGAACCCCTGATTTGTTCAGACCTGGTAGACTCTCTTGATTTTGTTTCAGAGGAGCATGTGGATATCCATGATTGACAGTGAAACTTTCTGAAGTCTCAAACACCTTTATCTCATTGAAGTAAGGGTGATTGGGGCTTTATTATTAAGTTGGTATCACATATGACCAAATGCTCCAACAGCACCTTTAACTGTAGGAGATACAGTTATAAGAACTGAAACTAATATTTTGGTGGTAATGCAAGGTCAGGGGAAGAGGGAAGAGAAATAGAAAGTGAAGCATATTTTCTGAAAGCTAAATGGCTACTCACAATCAAGGGGAATTATGGAAATTAACGAGCTACAATTTTAAGTAGGGACCCCTTTGCTGCACTCCCTAAAATAAATCACATGGGCAAGTGCTATTAAGCCTAAGTGATGGGCTAGTCTTATTAATAGTGGGTCTCAAAAAGGGTGCATCTACTGAGGATGGTCACCTTAAATTGTCCCGCAACCTTTCAGGGATTTTCATGGGGCAATTATGTCACCAAGAAGCCATTGGAAATGTGTACAAAGCCAAAAATTAATTTCTAAAGTGGAACTTTGCTTTTTCTTTGGAACTCCCCATTCTAGACTTGTCACATAGGGGAGGAAGTTGGGATGGGTCCCTGGCACTGTTGCACTGAATGTATGCCTGTGATCTGCATGTGATTTTCTCTAAAGGGATCAAAATCTTCAATCTGAACAAGGTGTAGTATGTTCTAGGGATTCTTAAAAGCATTGCCACCCATGAGGGCAACTCCTTAAAGGTAGTGGAAATAAAGGAAAGGACACAAGAGGGCTTCCCTGGTGGCGCAGTGGTTGGGAGTCTGCCTGCCGATGCTAGGGGACATGGGTTCGTGCCCCGGTCCGGGAAGATCCCACCCGCGGAGCGGCTGGGCCCGTGAGCCTTGGCCGCTGAGCCTGCGCGTCTGGAGCCTGTGCTCTGCAGCGGGAGAGGCCACAACAGTGAGAGGCCCGCGCACGACAAAAAAAAAAAAAAAGAAAGGACACAGATTTCCTCAATAAGGATCAAAGCTTTTTGATTGCAATCCCGTTAAACTCTCCAGTGCTAATAATTGCCTGGATTTATTCAGCCTCGAAGCCCCGGAAGTCTACTGGCTTGAGCGTGAGGTACTCCATTTTAATGTTTCAAAACCTCTTAAATAACCACAAAAGCAACTGTTGATCTCAATCTTCCCTTCAAACACCTGCTTACTGAAACTCGATGGTGTGTTTTGAGGCTTGTGATTGAGAGTCTTAACACCTGGTTGATCAGGCTGCTGTTTGATCATGTTTTGAAATGCAACCTTACTGTTCCGTGTGTAGTTCCAGGCTGCACTGCATTAAGTGGATTTGATGCCTCAAAACTCTTATTGTTGGTTTTAAAAAATAACTGTTACAGAATAATAGCTTGTTTTCATTAAAGAGGAAATGAGCTTTAAAATGCTTACCCTCTGATGTGGCCTTGGTCTTTAAGACAGTGGGTTTCAAACTGTGGGACTGGTACGGGGTGGGGCTGGAGCGCAGGGCACCTACCTTGATTTCCTAGACCTACTGCAACTGAATCTCTGTAGCGGGGCCCAGGATTGACATTCTGAACTCATTCGCTTTGTTGAGAAATGCTGCTTTAACAGAAGGCACCTTTCAATTGGATCTTGAATAGGAGCTTTCTGGATAGAATCTTCTGGTTCCTACCTGTGAAATGCACCTGAACTAGAGCTGAGAGGTTTTGGCTGTTCCCTGGGAGAGTACGGAACATGCGTGTGAGCTGGGGAGTGGGCCCCTGTGCTCAAGAGTCTGAGAGGTGAGGAGATGTGCCCTTAGGACCGTGATAGGCGCCCACTTTCCCCCTTCACTTTACAAATGAGAAAACTGAGGCCCGGAAAATTATAAGGACCGACTGAAGGTCACTCAATGGCGGGCCGAGGCTAGAACCCAGGATCAGAGTCCCTGCCCATTGCTCTTGTTCCGGGTCAATGAAGTGAGGCCTCTGTAAGAGGCCAGGCCCCTCCGGGACCCCGCCCCATCCTTTCACCCAGCTCGGTACCCAGGAGGCTGACCTGCTTAGCTTGCAGCGCAAGCGTCCTGCCCTCCGTCTTCTGGCTGGGTTTGGGGGACAGGGGGAAGGAGTCCATGGGTGGCCTGAGGGCACCACTTCAATCTGGAGAGGGGAGTATCCTGTCCAACCCTCCTAGTCTGTCGGGACTGAAGGGTTTCCCAGGACACGGGACTTCCAGTGCTAAAACCCGGACGGTTCCAGGCGAATGGGAGTGGACAAACACCTTTAAAATTTGACTAAAGTTTGAGCAGGCTCAGGACTGTGGTTAATAATCACGGAAGTGTAGTTGTTGTTGCCATTTAAAAAATAGCCACATCCTTTATTATCTTTTGATTAAAAAATGAGAGTTTGTGATAGAAAATTAAAACGTTTTAAAGGGGTATGTTGCTAAGTAAGTCCTTCCCACTTTTGGCCTCTGTCAGCTTTCTTCTTCAGAGGCAACTGTGGCCAAGTTTCTTTGTGTATCTTTCCAAAGGTATTTTATGCACATTTAAGTGTAAAAGTATATCATGCAAAGCATCCAAATGGTAGCATACAGTGTTCATTATTGCTTTTTTTACTTAACAGATTTGAGTGTTCTACAATAGATAAGAGCTGCCATATTCTTTTTAGTGGTTGTACAGTGTTCCTTCTTCTGGATTTATTGTCTTTTATAAACTTATCAAGCCACCTATTAATAGGCTTTCAGTTTGTTTCTAATTCAGTACCATCATTATTTGTTTAAATTTATTATTATTTTTTAAAAATGTATTTATTTATTTTTGGCTGCGTCGGGTCTTCATTGCTGCACACGGGCTTTCTCTAGTTGCGGCGAGCGGGGGCTACTCTTTGTTGTGGTGCGCGGGCTTCTCATTGCAGTGGCCGGTCTCTGTTGCGGAGCACGGGCTCTAGGTGCATGGGCTTCAGTAGTTGTGGCACGTGGGCTCAGTAGTTGTGGCACGTGGGCTCAGTAGTTGTGGCTCACGGGTTCTAGAGCACAGGCTCAGTAGCTGTGGCACACAGACTTAGTTGCTCTGGGGCATGTGGGATCTTCCCGGACCAGGACTTGAACCCGTGTCCCCTGCATTGGCAGGCGGATTCTTAATCACTGTGCCAGTAAGGAAGTCCCTCAGTACCATTATTAATACAAATAATGCTGCAATGAATATCCTCGAGTATCCTGGTAAAAGGGAATGTGCATTTAAAACAGTGAAGGCCAGTGTGAAATTGGCTTCCATAGAGGCTGTACCAGTTTACACTGCTCCCCTCTGTACAGAAAAGTGCCTGGTTCCCACAGCCCTGCCAGAAGTACACCCTCCAATTCAGCTATGGTCAAGGCCTGGGTAAGCAAATACTAATTTTTACTAGTAAGTCAGATCCTCTCCCATTTTACTTCCTTACTGGTCTCTTTCTGGCTACCAAGGCAAAACTATCCTCTAGCCACAGCCATTTCCTGCCTTTTTTTGCTGCTTTTGCTGTGTCAGCTCATTAGCTTTAATTGTCTTCAAAATGATCTCCAGCTGTGTCATTCTCTCCAGACCTGCAGAGCTTTGGGAAATGCTGTCAAAGCTAGGGTGTGTCTATAGGGGTAGAGCAAGGTCTGTGCAACCAGTAGCCAAAGTTGGCAACTGGAGAGTAAATCAGCATTTTTTTGCTCTGAAAAGAGGTCACATGGACAAAGGCGGTGAGGAGCTGGAGAGCGTCATGCCAGGGCAGCCATACCAGAGTTTAGGCTTCCTTTTAACATCTAGAGCTATGTGTGAACGCACAGGACACGTTTGTGGGACAGCTGGCTTTCCTGACCCCAATATCTACCATCCCTACCTCCCACCTCCACATATTTTGTACAGGTGGAGAGCTAATGTGACCTTCTCCAGATCTCCTCCAGCCAGTAGTACGTGGGGAGGGGGCGCGGGGACAGGGATCAGATCGTATCAGCATTTGAGAGCCGGTTGGTAAGTTTTTAGGGATTTTGTGGGCTGCTTGTTAAATACAGCCATTACTAAAAATTACATAAGTGTACAAGTAAACGTATTTATTAAAAATGAAGGTAATGCTCAAACACATCACTGCCTAATTATTACACACATTTTATTTATGCTTTTGAGTTTTTACATTGTATCTGTCGATGAAAAACTAATCAACAGTTGATCTAAGAAAGAAATGAAAAATTTTATTCAAGCCAAACTGAGGATTATAACTGGGAACAGCCTCTCAGAAAGCTCCGGGAACAGTTTCACCCGTTAGAGGACTAAAGCACAGTTATATAATTTTTTGAGACAGAGGCCGCTACGTTAAATGACATATTATTCACAGTTTATACAATCCAGATCTACGGGACAAAGCAAATAGTGGGTCATGGGTCATCGTGGCTCTTTACAAGATTAAGAAGCAAGGCTATCTCCTAAGTAGTTGTGACCCTTTATGAGATTAAGAAAGGAAGTTATCTCCTAAAGAGGTCTGGTTAATGCATTGTACAACGCACACTAAAGGGGAAGGAGGAGGCCCTAAAATTTTATGTTTTTCTTGTTTTGCCATAAAATATGAATTTTATTTCAATCTATACACTGGAAATACTATGTACTAGTGCTGTGTGTCTCTTCTCTACTTGGTGGTTGGTGATGTCATGTTGGTAGCTTGAAACTGTCCACAACCGGAATACGTACACCAAGGAAATTGGCAAATGCTATAAATCAGGGCTTGATTTACTACTTTGTTGCTTGTCTAGATTTAAGAAAGTTAAGGAGAAAATGCAGATTAAACTTAAAAGTCTGAAATGACTAGAGCCAAAGGTGAAAGAGGATTTAGTTCAATGAACAGTTTGTACCAGAGTGAATTTATCAGTAGATCTTATCATATGTAATGACAATACATTTACTGGGAAAAGAGCAGACTGAGATGCAACTCTATGTGTCAAATCATGGTTGAATTGCAACCATGGTTTGACTGCGGATTCAAGAGGAAAATCAACCATATGGGATCTGCAGTAAAGACAATTGTGTATTTTATTACTATCTGTAAATTGTGTATTGTAAATATACATGATTTATATCACTGAAACTTACAATAGCCTTATGTCTATATATACATACATTCATTTCTTTGGTTTTTTGAGAGCTGGTTGTTAAGTATTTACCTGCATACCACCATCTCCAGCTTCAGAATTCTGTGACTATATCTTGAGTTTACGCTATTATCTCAGAAGAAATCCTGCCATTTTCATTAGTCTGCATTCTGTGCAGTGGGGATAAGACACCAGTTGGCTCCTTTCCTAAGGAGTGAAGCTAGGCCTGAAGAGCATCTTCACGCAGACCTCAGTGTGTTGCTAATGACTAAGATGGGGATTAGGCCTGGAGCTGGGGAGCTTGCCTGGCTTGGAGCCAGGCCCTTTTTGCTGAACCTTCTTTCTGTTCAGTGGCCAGAAGTTTTCTGCATTTTCCTAACTCAGGGTTGGCAACCGTTCCGAATTAGCAAGCCAAGTCCTCATTTATTCACTCTAAGGCGGCGTGTGCCAGGAACACATTCTAACTTTTAGAAGTTCTCTCTGTTAATCCAGGTTCTGGCCAAAGTCGCTATATAGAAGAATTCTTTTATTATGAGAAAACCCACTGAAACATAAGGTCCAAAATACACCATTTCTTTAAATTTTTGACATGAACGGAATAGTGATCATTTTGTTCCTCACCTGAGGGAGATTTTCATCTCGCCCCACGTGACTGGAGCAGCAGGGCACGTTCCTTGCGCTCACGCCCCCAGGCAATGCTTCAGGGCCCCTCAGAAGCCGTGTTGGCAACTCAAGGGCCAGGGTGAATGGGTCAGTGCCAGGGTTGCTCCTGGGAACGTATCAGGGATTAGGGGGTGGGGGCCTGTGATAGTTCTTTTACTTGATGTATCATTCAGAATTCATCAAGGCGATCAAGAGATACTACTTCTGCTTACGAAAGGGACATCAGATAGGTCAGGTCCCTTCAGAAGGCTATAGAACCAGGTTTGGAGAGAAAGCTTGAACAAGAGGCTAGGTGTCAGCTAGGACCACAGCCGCAGTCACATTCTAGACGACAGCCTGGTGAAGACCCTGCACCTGCTTTTTGCCACCATTGAACACTGGGCACCTCTGCTTAGACCAGCTCTGCTGCTGGCCCGGGGCACCGGATGTTCTTGCCCCTAGAAACTCTTCTTGTTGTGCTGTACTAAGGCCAGACTCAACGTTCAGCGTGTGTGGGTCTAGGCCCCTTGCCTTTGCTGAGCTGCAAGGGAGCCTGGGAAAAAGGCGATTTGGCTTTTTTCAGGATCTCTAGTGGGAAGAAGGCTCTGCTTTCTACTGAAAAGCACAAGGGGGATGTGCTACACACAAAGGGCAGGGATTGGCTGCTGGGTAGCCACAAAAGGAAAATCAGATGTCCATGACACTCAGCCACGTGCTCTGCAGATTTACAGCTCTCATTTTTCTTCTGGAATGTGCTCGTCTTTTGCTTCATGGAACCACTACGCACTGTGCCTCCTCTTCTCTAAGCAGGATAATCTGGGACCCCTTCTCCTCGTCTGTAGGCTCAGGGGTGGGCCTGGAAGAGATGCTGGCGCAATGCTATCCTGCTGTGTGCTCTCTTGTCCATCTCGGGACAGCACAACCTGCTCCTCCATGATGTTCTGGGTCATGACGCTTCCCCGCCCAATCGCCCCTCCCCAGCCTATAATACGTCTGTAGTCCCATGAAGCAAAAGGGTGTGAGAAACAAGGGGTTGGGTCCTGACACCCTCCTGCTTCCTGGGGAGTCCCCACTGTCCCTGCAGTAGTCCTCTCAAAACCCATGGCCCACATTGCCTTGTGTATCACAAGGGGACAATCCCTTGTCCTGGTGTTTCATTTTGAAAAGTGCCTCATCCTTACTTTTGGTTAGATAACTATCAAACAATATATTACATTGGTTTAGTGCTGCAGAGTTTTCAAACAAACATTTTCATGACGATGAACTCCTTTTATTGGCTGGGCTCCCCCGTGAAATATCAATAGCTGTTATTATTCCCATCATGGAGTCAAGCCTCTGAGGCCCAAAGGGCCCAAGGTTGCACAGCTGCTAAGGGACAGGGTTGGACTTGACGCCAGTTTTCCTTACACCTCACTTGCTGCTCCATGGACAGTATCACGGTGTTGTGGTCATATGTGATGACAATGGCATGTGCTGCTATGATGAAGCAATGACCCAAGAATCAGTGTCCTTGCTGGACAGTCCTGCCTCCGTGGAGTTTGCAGACCCCTGCTGAGCTGTGTCTTGCCTTTGGGGCCAGATCCGGTGAGCTAGGCTCCCCTGACAGTGGCGAGCAGCTCTCAGCATGAAGAGTCCTGGATTGATTTCCAGCCCCACGTGGCCTGTAGCTCTCACTCACTCTCTACCCAGGATTTTTCTCCTTCCCCACTAGTCATGAACCCTCTCAGAGGCAAGCCAAAAGCAGCTGATGCAGTGGTCACAGCCCTCTAAGAGGAGGCCAGTGGGTGGAATTCTCAACAATCCCAACCCTGAGGTTTGGAAGACAAACGACTTCTGTTTCAGACAAATGGGAGTGTCAAGTTATTCCAGCCTGATGAGATTACAGCTCGGAGGATCACGAGGAATCAGTTCCTCCAGAAGAGGAAAAAAACAGCTGGCATGGGAGCTCTGCAGGGCTTTCTGCTAAGGGTAACGTGGGGTCACAGGCTGGAAGGTTCCAGTTGATGACGGGGTTAGGGCGAGAGGGGACTGGCACGTGAAACGAGCCCCAAATATAGTAAATGATGAACCCAGGGCCCGTCAGGAAGGTTCGCAAACAGAAGCATGTCTGACGATTCAGAGGCACCAGCTTCTGGGTCCCTTCTCTCTGTCCAGAAGCAGCAAAGGAGAGACAGGAGGAGTTCGGACTCTCACAGGAGGGCAGTAGAAAGATAGAGGAGACCAGGACGAGGCAAGAGGGGAGAGCGAGGCACTTCCCTTGGTCACAAAGTTTAAGGCGGAGCCCCAAATCTCAGAAATCAAGATGAATAATATTTCAAGGCCGTATTTACAAAAATCAAAATGCAAAAACAATCTGTGATGACAAAATACCAAGATGTTAAAGGAAGACTGGACAGCAGCAGTGCTGTATGGAGCATATTGGAGCCTTAGGCAAAGGGAAAGATCAATAATATTGATCCTGTCTTTACTTAAAATTTTGGCATTTTGTTCATCATGAATTTTTTTGCATTCGGTGAAGTACATATAACACAAAATGTACCATTGAAACCATCTTCAAGCGCACAGTTCAGTGGTATTGAATGCATTCACACTTATGCAACCACCACCATCATCCGTCTCCAGAACTTTCTTCATTTTCTCAAACTGAAATTCTGTATCATTAAACACTAATTCCCCACTCTTTCCTCTCCTGGAAACCATAGTTGCGCTTTCTGTCTTTACGCATTGGACCGCTCCTGGGCTCCTTCTACAAGTGGAATCACACAGTATTTGTCTTTTATGACTAGCTTACTTCATTTCGCATAATGTCCTCAAGCTTCGTCCATGTTGCAGCAGGTGTCAGAATTTCCTTCCTTTTTAAGGCTCAATAATATTCCATTTTGTGTACATACCACATTTTGCTTATTCATTCATCCAGAGATGGACGTTTGGGTTGTTTCTACCTTGGCTGTTGTGAACAATGCTGTGATGAATATGGGGATACAAATAACTGTTCAAGTCTCTGTTTCAATTCCTTTTGGGTATATACCCAGAAGTGGAATTACTGAATCATATGGTAATTTTATGTTTAATTTTTTGAAGGACCACCAAACCATTTTCTATAGAGGCTTTTGCATTAATTTTGATTTTTAAAAATACTGCGTTAGAATTTTATTTATCTGAAGTACTGAATTTTTCAGGACTTGCTTCAGCCTAGTCCTGGCCCTGGAAATACAATCCTTAATGCCTGGTGATTCATCCACGGCACTGAATGGAGCCACAAAGCTCTTTTCCAGAACCATGGAAAGACCTCTTGGCTGGCCTGTTACTTAGTGTTTCGCCCTTACTTGGGAAGATGATGCTTTGGGTTGTTTTTCTGGTTGTGAGACCAGGTAACATAGACCCACCTGCTACCTTGTGACACTGGCATAGATCTGTGGAGGAGTGGCCAGTGTTGGGGTGCAGTCTGTGACAGATACCATTCTGGTAGATGGGAGGCTAATTGTTCTGAGCAGGAATTGTACCGGCTGGCACTCTTGATCCTAAATTTCATTAGCAGCAATTAATTCTACATTGTCCCCACGGTTTTCTTAAAAACCGTGAGTTTTTAAGTGAGTTTCTCTTCCATTAAACAAACCAACAATATTTTGATCCTTTCCTCAATCTCTTTTTTTTTTTGTAATTGGTAAAAAGAAGAGCGGCCTCCCCACTGGAATAAAACGTGAACTGTGTTCTGACACAACACCCTTGGACAGCCCGAGCACATTCTGGAATTACAGAAACAAAAGTTCATCTGAGAAGCAAAATGGCTCTTTTCTATTTGTTTTTCCTGAGAGGAAAGTGGAAGTGCTCGCTGATGCCATGGTCTCCAAGTCCTCTGGGAGCCGACAGTGCCTTGGGAGGCTCCAGACATGTGTTCACCGTTTGCTTCTTGGGAATTCTCCCCAACAGGGCAACTCACTCTCTGGCTTTTTGGGTTAAATATGGGGTTTCCAGGTAGTAATTTCCATCCCCATTTTGGAAGGTCTCTTATCCTCTCGATGAGGCTCTGTGCTCCATGAAGTTTGGTGGATGGTCTCCTTTGTCTTTATGCTCATCCCAGGGTGTGCTTACTCTTCTTCTCACACCCTGGGGCTTTCTCTTCTCTCACTTGGTTGGAAACTGGGTAGGGAATGGTTATGGGTGCATAGAATGACATTTTTCCATTGACTTGAGGGTCAGTGACTATGAGCCACTCAATAGCTTCGTGCCTCAGTTTCTCCAATGGTTCAACATTAACATCTGACTTCCCATGACCTTTTGTCTCTATTGGGAAGAGTACCTTTGATATGAGAGAAGGAGATGGTGATTAAATATAAGGGTGTATGACTGGCTGGTTGCATGTATTGATTCTACAAATAATTATGGGAGTCCCACTTTGTACCTGGCACCCTTCTAGGCACAAAAGGTAGAGGATTGCTTAAACGTGGCTAGGGTACAGCTGGGGATGTAGACAAGTAAAGGGATTTAATGAGAGTATATGTTTAGAACAGTGGCTAATACAGCTCAACAAATGGTGGTCCCTATTTCTATATTCCCGCCCCCCCACACACACCCCATCATCACCATGCTAGGCTTTGGGGATATAAAGATGAAAAAGCCTTAATTCTTTCCCTTAATTTGCTAATGATCTAGAGGGCAAGGTAGACATGTGAACTACAATTTATGTGTGTATGAGATTAAAGCTGTCCTACCCATGTGCCTCCTCAGTTACAAAAACCCTTTTACAGATTGGAAAACAAAAGCTCGTAACAGTCATGTGATTTCTTTCAAACATGCAAATAGGAAAAGCAAAGCCAAACTTCAAACCCAGGACATTCTTTTTTTTTTTTTAACATCTTTATTGGAGTGTAATTGCTTTACAATGGTGTGTTAGTTTCTGCTGTATAACAAACAATCAGCTATACATATACATACATCCCCATATCTCCTCCCTCTTGTGTCTCCCTCCCACCCTCCCTATCCCACCCCTCTAGGTGGACACAAAGCGCTGAGCTGATCTCCCTGTGCTAGGCAGCTGCTTCCCACTAGCTATTTGACATTTGGTAGTGTATATATTCTCAGTGCCACTCTCTCACTTCGTCCCAGCTTGCCCTTCCCCCTCCATGTGTCCTCAAGTCGATTCTCTATGTCCGCGTCTTTATTCCTGTCCTGCCCCAAGGTTCTTCAGAACCTTTTTTTTTTTTTAGATTCCATATATATGTGTTAGCACATGGTAATTGTTTTTCTCTTTCTGAATTACTTCACTCTGTATGACAGACTCTAGGTCCATCCACCTTGCTACAAATAACTCAATTTCATTTCTTTTTATGGCTGAGTAATATTCCATTGTATATGTGTACCATATCTTCGTTATCCATTCATCTGTGTCGATGGACACTTAGGTGGCTTCCATGTCCTGGCTATTGTAAATAGAGCTGCAATGAAAATTGTGGTACATGACTCTTTTTGAATTATGGTTTTCTCAGGGTATATGCCCAGTAGTGGCTTTGCTGGGTTGTATGGTAGTTCTATTTTTAGTTTTTTGAGGAACCTCCATAATATTCTCCATAGTGGCAGTATCCATTTACATTCCCACCAACAGTGCAAGAGGGTTCCCTTTCCTCTACACCCTCTCCAGCATTTATTGTTTGTAGATTTTTTGATGATGGCCATTCTGGCTGGTGTAAGTGATACCTCATTGTAGTTTCTATTTGCATTTCCCTAATGATTAGTGATGTTGAGCATCCTTTCATGTGTTTGTTGGCAATCTGTATATCTTCTTTGGAGATATATCTATTTAGGTTTTCTGTCCATTTTTGGATTGGGTTTTTGTTTCTGTTTCTTTGATATTGAGCTGCATGAGCTGCTTGTATATTTTGGAGATTAATCCTTTGTCAGTTGCTTCATTTGCAAATATTTTCTCCCATTCTGAGGGTTGTCTTTTCATCTTGTTTATGGTTTCCTTTGCTGTGCAAAAGCTTTTAAGTTTCATTAGGTCTCATTTGTTTGTTTTTGTTTTTATTTCCATTTCTCTAGGAGGTGGGTCAAAAAGGATCTTGCTGTGATTTATGTCATAGAGTGTTCTGCCTATGTTTTCCTCTAAGAGTTTGACAGTGTCTGGCCTTCCATTTAGGTCTTTAATCCATTTTGAGTTCATTTTTGTGTATGGTATTAGGGAGTGTTCTAATTTCATTCTTTTACATGTAGCTGTCCAGTTTTCCCAGCACCACTTATTGAAGAGGCTGTCTTTTCTCCATTGTATATTCTTGCCTCCTTTATCAAAGGTAAGGTGACCATAGGCATGTGGGTTTATCTCTGGGCTTTCTATCCTGTTCCATTGATCTATATTTCTGCTTTTGTGCCAGTACCATACTGTCTTGATTACTGTAGCTTTGTAGTATAGTCTGAAGTCAGGGAGCCTGATTCATCCAGTTCCATTTTTCTTTCTCAAGATTGCTTTGGCTATTTGGGGTCTTTTGTGTTTCCATACAAATTGTGAAATTTTTTGTTCTAGTTCTGTGAAAAATGCCATTGGTAGTTTGATAGGGATTGCTTTGAATCTGTAGACTGCGTTGGGTAATATCGTCCTTTTCACAATATTGATTCTTCCAATGCAAGAACATGATATACCTCTCCATCTATTTGTATCATCTTTAATTTCTTTCATCAGTGTCTTACAGTTTTCTACATACAGGTCTTTTGTCTCCTTAGGTAGGTCAAACCCAGGACATTCTGATGCCAAAGCCTGAGCTGGTCTGTCTTATGGAGATGATGGTCGATGTTTGTCAAATGAATATTCATTCATGAGTATGTGAAAACTCCCAACACAGGCAGAGCAGAGGGCACAAGAGGTGCTTAAAAGATTTTAAAAGAATATCTGGGGCTTCCCTGGTGGCGCAGTGGTTGAGAGTCCGCCTGCTGGTGCAGGGGACACGGGTTAGTGCCCCGGTCCGGGAAGATCCCACATGCTGCGGAGCGGCTGGGCCCGTGAGCCATGGCCGCTGAGCCTGCGTGTCCTGAGCCTGTGCTCCGCAACGGGAGAGGCCACGGCATTGGGAGGCCCGTGTACCGCAAAAAAAAAAAAAAAAAAAGTCTGAATTTTTTCCCCTCCTGCAATGTGTACATATAAAGAAAAAGGAGTGGAAACAGCAACGAAAAACCATCTTCTGTGAATCAGGAGCAGAGAAAGACACAGACTCAAAGACTCCAGACTTCTCAGAGGGTTAGATTACCAGATGATGATTTCGGAACTGACAGCTGAAAACTGTTTCCTTCTTTCGGGATGATTTGGATCTATTGTCCTTACTTTTACCCTATACCCTACAGGATAATCTCCTTGTGTTTGTTTTGTATCAAGGACTTGTATTTGGGTGAGTGACAGGGAAGCAGAGGTGGGCAGACAGCGGAGAGAAGAGGAAAAGAGCTGGTGGTTCCTTTCCTTTCTTAAGAGTATTTGATAAAAGCTTTGCACCCTCTGGCTGTCAGGTCTGTCTAAGGACTCATAAAATAGGTTAGCATATTCTGAAGTGACAGTTTTCCCCCCCAAAGGAAAATTGCTTTCTTTAAATTATAAAAATAATCCATGTTCCTTGAAAAAAAAAAGACACAGAAAAATATAAAAGAAGATGAACATCATTCATTTTTCTATCACCATGAGATGCACATATACACGTACCCACACATATTATATTACAAAAATGGGATCACACTGGTAATAGGTACCACTTGGGTACATGCACAATAATTCTTCTTACTCTGGGAACATCCCAATAATCAGAGTTGGGTGGGTCTTATATAAACATAAAATAAAATGTTTATGTTATTTGATGAACCAAAGCTGATTGGTTTTAGCGCAGACATCTGAGCCAATCTAGACCAATCTAAAAATTTTGTAATTTTTTTTTCTGCTGAGGTCCCTGAAACTATGCGGGTTCATATCCTTTCTTTGTTTTTAGTTGTTTTAGGCTTTCTTCATCCATGAAATAGCCCAGCATATTTCCAGTACATTCCCCCCTCCCTCCTCTCCCCTCCTCCCATCCTCTTCCCTTCCCTTCCTTTCCTCGCCTTCCTTCTTCTGTCTCTCTGCTTATGCTGGTCAGAATCAGTTCCTCTTGCATACAACCTGAAGAAACTTAGCTAATACAATATTATATTTACTGCTTTCTAACCTTTTCCACTTAATAATGTGTTTTGGGCATTTTCCCATGTCTATAAATACAGAGTCAAATGTTTGTGTGTAATGGCGGCGTGGTATTCCACTATACAGACGTACCACAACTTATGTAACTAAAAGGAAACAGTTTTCAGCTGTCAATTTTGAATCTAAAAATCAACAACAAAAACAGCAAAAAAGGACTCAAAATCCTTTATACTTGGACATCGAGAATATTCTCCTAAATAATTCATGCATCAAATAAGAAAAATTACAATAAAAATTTTAAACTATTTTGAACTGGATCATAATGAAAATACAACAGATCAAAACTTTGTGGATGCAGTTGAAGCCTTGCTTAAAGGAAAATTTATGGCACTAACATGTACATTTAAAAAAAGAAGCCTAAAGAGCAGTAAGCTGAGCACCCACCTCAAGACGTTGGAAGCAGCAGCGGTGGCAACAAACACAAATATTCACTAAAGATACCTGTAGGGTCATCTTCAATGAAGATTTTGTGTTTGTTTATTTTCTTGCTGTCTTCTTATCTGGAGTTTTATAATTATTGTTGACGCTTCCACCTGGCCTTTCAGGCTCTCAGTCCAGAATCAAGCCTCATGGTGGTATTTTGGGGTTCCTGCTCCATGGAAATATTGGGGATGATGCAGATGATACAGCTTAATTCCTGATCATGAGGTTCTGGCTTTGTCCCAGGCAGCAGGTCCATGGCCTTTTTTCTCAGCTTCTTTTCACAAAGCAGGAAATTCTCACCTCCTCCTTCCCCAAGTCCCTTCCCCAAACCAGCTTCCAACAGTGAATGTGAGGCCAATCCCCTCTGCTATGGCCTGAATGTTTGTGTCCCCCCTCCAAAGTCCTATGTTGAAGCTTAGCCCCCAGTGTGGCTTACTTAGTGACGGGGCCTCCAAGTAGCAGGTTAAATGAGGCCATAATGGTGGAACCCTTATAAGAAGAGATGCTAGGGAGCTCTCTCTTGTCTCTTTCCCTCTTTCTTCATGCACAGAGGAAGGACCCTGTGAGGACTCAGTGAAAAGGTGGCTGAATACAAGTCAGGAAGAGACTTCTCACCAGAAACTGCCCTGTTGGACTTTGATGTGGGACTTTCAGCCTCTAGAACTGTGGGGAAGTAGTCTTCTGTTGTTCAAGCCACCCAGTCTATGGTACTTTGTAATGGCAGCCTGAGCAGGCTGCCACAGCTTCCTTCAGAGTGACTGAACCATGTGCGGCCCCTGCCTGCTTTGTGGCTCAGTGGTCTGTATCCATTCTTTAGGCCTGATCGCTTTGCTTTGCAACTGCTCCACAGAGGTGTTTGTCTTCTTTTGGAGTCCAACTATGACATTCAGTCTTTCTGTTTGTGTGTTTCACATATTTTATCTGCTGTGAGGTGAGTTCACAAAGTGTGGGCATACTGTTTAAGATCCTTCATGTATTATAATAAGAAAGAATCACAAGGAGACGGACGTGCCATTTAATTTTGCCCTAAAAGTTAGTAAGAGTCAATGGCCTTTTACTACATTACTTTTTTTCTTTTATGGGCACAAGCATTTCGAATCAACCAGTTACTCCTTCATAGTGACTAAATAGTCTGAGGTTCACTATGAACCAGTATTTTCCAGATCATTCTGGGGGGGGAGGGCTGTCAGCCATTCCTTCCTCTCTCCTCACCTCCCAGTCCGCTAATCCCAGCATCTCTCCAACCACAGCTCACTCCAGCTCTTTGTGTTTCTCTTCCCACGTTACCACCAACTCCAAGCTCCACCCTCCCAAGCAAAAGTGGCAAAGCTGCGTCTTTATGTACCTAAATGAGATGCAAGTTGGGAAACAAAGCTACAGTGAAGTTTGTGATGAATGTCTGTGTGTACATGTGTGTTTTCTTAACATCACTGCTTTCGAAGTGTGAGGGGATGGTATGGATTCTGCCCACGTAGGGCAGATGCACCTGGACAGGATATGTAACTGTTGGTCCCCTCCCTCTGCTCACCCATTTGTGGCTTCTTAGCTTGTAGATACAAACTGTTACTTGCAGGCCCTGTAGTCATTTGTGATTCTGCCTTTCAGACTTAAAGCAGAACTGGAGCCTTTTCTTAACATTACCTTCTTTCTCAGCACTGCAGGATTACATAGATGTGTCTGTGGTTTTCAGCATGTGGTGTTAAAAGTTTGACAACCAAGAATCAAATGGAACAAATGGCTTCAGATGCGATTCTTTTGAGTCCCAGGGGGCTATGTAAGAAGGTGGAAACATGATGGACTTTTGTGTTGCTCAGATCTTATTCATCCATCCATTAGCTGTGTGGCCTTGGACAAGGTCTGTGAGCTTAACCTCTGTGAGTTTGCTTGTAACAGAGCCCTTATACTGCATACCCCGCAAGGTTAGTGTGAGCGTTAAATGTATGTCAAGCGCCCAGCCTGTGCCTGGAGATGCTCAGAGTGTATTACTTTTCTTTCCTCCCTCCCCTGGTCTTTCAATAGCTAGATACCAGCCCTCAGCACCGTCATCCCATCCCCCGCACCTCGTCTTTCTAGGCGTCAGTGTAAGACATGTGAACCCAGCAGCTTGACTACAATGATGTCCTTCTGGTTCCATAATGCTGCGGCTGCCATCCGACAGCTGTTGATCAGGCTATGGAGGCGGTTTGTCTGGTTTGTCCCCCTCCTCCCGGGGGAGCTGAGGAGCCATGCTAAGGAGCCATGCACTATATGACTATAGTGATTAGGAGAAGAGAAGGGATCATTTCAAAAAGGCTTAAAGGGAAAGGGGGTTGGGTTAGAACCTGTCAGGAGAGGGTGTGAAACTTGAAATTGTTGAACACAGCAATGGGGACATCCCTTCTCCACGCTAGAAGGCCGACTGAGCAAGTGAATCTCTGCTCTTGGCGATCTGGCTGGGAGGACGGGCGGGAGAGCCGGCTTGCTATGCTGGCACGTTTTCCCAGGTATCAACCCTGGGAAAACTACAGAAAAGTTGGATTCTGTCCTTGACACAATGCCTCCTCCTCGTTTTGTGTCCTTCCTCCCCTCCCCTTCATTCTGTACTCTGTGGTACCCCAATAGGCCTGGCTTCCTCAGTTCTCACAAAAATTACCTCTTCTTCCCTCAAATTAAGTATTCTCTCAGTACCCAGTTGTCAGGCTTCCCACAGAGGAAGGAGATCTGAGAAATCAATTCCCAACTAGGTTCCTCTCTAGAGTGTTATTTATAAACTCTTCCAGAGGCATTTACGTATTTAAAGAACTGCTTCTTAATGGAATGTTATATTTCACTGGGCTAGGCCATACTAATTGTGAAAGGAATTAATAGTATGATGTGATTTACCTTAAGAAGGCTGCATTAACATAAACACAATGTGAAGCAGGAAAGAGGAGTAAATCCCAACCTAACTCCACAGGGATCAGACTCCTCTTGGAGTTGTTACATATGGTCTTGGACTCCTTGCTGCAAGAAACACCTAGACATGATGGGATACATTTGGATCAGTGAAGAGTAGAGAGATTCAGCAAGCCCTGGAGAACTGCCTTCCACTCTCATGAAGGATGGACCTGTTCAACAGCATGTTGCCAAGAGGTAGAACAAGGACCATTGGGTGAAACATACAGGGAGATATGTTCCCCCACCCCTCAGTGTGAAGTTGGCTGTTTTTTTTGCATCAGAACTGCCCAAAGAGGCAATGGGCTGTGAGAAGGGTCAGGGAGGTCCCAGCCCAGATGAGTGATCTGACCCATTCTCATTCCCAACTCTTCCAACCCAAATCATCAAGGCTCTCTTTGAGTGAGATCCTGGAGATCAGCCTGTGGATGGCGTAAAGTTTTGGCTTGGGGAAGTTTCCTTCCCAGGGATATATGTCATTTTCTCCAGGCAAGTGCAAGGCTGAGCCTTGAACAGGGCTGGTGTCATCTAGAAGAGAGGAAAGAAGTGACTGCCAGGGGCAAGGATTTTACTTCCCGCATTCATATAAGAACCCAGCTGTGGGAAAAGGACATTTCATTTATTTGCGTTGGTAGCAACTCTCTGTAGGCTGCTGAATGTTTATGAGTATGAATCATTTTTATTTCATCTCTGTGGACTGAGTCCCTAGCAAGAAAAGAAGACATCTTGACAAATCTAGATGTGCTGTTTAGGTGATGGAATAAATTTAAATTTTTTGAGGATTGAGTTATTTTTACTTTTGACCCCAGACAAACTCTCTCTTCCAAAGAAAATTAATCTGAAAGATTTATATAAGGTATTCAAGGTTCTTTGGATCTTATGTAAGCCTGAGTCAGTCTTACCCAGGTGAGTTTGTAGGTATAGTAGAACTTTGAGAATAACATTTTCTGTGAATTAGCAAGAAATGAGAGAAAGCAGTACTTGATATGCACTTGGGACTCTCACAGTCCAGAAACTTAAAGCCAGTGTCATTTTATGGGCAATGTCTCAAGCTCTGTATATACAATTGTGTTCTTTTCCTTTTTTCTCTCTTATTAGAACTCTTTCTTTCAAGAATTTAAATTAGTATTTAATAAACCATTATTTATCAGAATGAAGCTTTCTGGAGTGCTTATGACTCAAATTAACCAGACAATACATTACTTAAAATCACATAAAATCAAACACATAGATGTCGTTACAATTTAAAATTCCTACTTGACTTTTCTGCTATCCCTAAGTCCTATAAATAATACTGACAATATTGAAAATTAAATATCTTTTATGAGTAACAGAAGTTCTTCCTAATACAAATTTTTTATGATTTACTGATGGAAATTAAGAATATATAAGGATAAAACAATAAGCGCATGAAATCAATATCCATCATAATGAAAACTCTTAGCAAACCAGGAACAGAAAGGAACTTCTTCAACCTATTAAAAACCTGTATAGGGCTTCCCTGGTGGCACAGTGGTTGAGAGTCCGCCTGCCGATGCAGGGGACACGGGTTCGTGCCCCGGTCTGGGAAGATCCCACATGCCGCGGAGCGGCTGGGCCTGTAAGCCATGGACGCTGAGCCTGCGCGTCCGGAGCCTGTGCTCCGCAACGGGAGAGGCCACAACAGTGAGAGGCCTGCGTACCGCAAAAAAAAAGCAACAACAATAAAACAACAACAACAAAAAAACTGTATATACATCTATCAAAAAACTTATAGCTAACATCATACTTAGTGATGAAAGACTGAACGCTTTCTCCTTAAGATAGGGAGCCAGGCTGATGTCTGCTCTCACCATTCCTATTTAACAACGTACTAGAGGTTCTAGCTGGTACAGTATGGAAAGTAAAAGAAATAAAAGGCAGACAGATTAGATGAAGAAGTAAAATAGTCTTTACTCACAGGTAAAGTCATCTTTTATGTAGGAAACCCCAAGAATCTCCAAAAAAAGCTACTAGAACTAATACCTTGTATTTGCAGGATAGAAGACTGATAAAAAAGGTAATTGTATTTCTATATTCTAGCAATTGGACATTGAAATTTTTAAAAATGTCATTAATAGCATCAGAAGTATAAAATATTTAGGACCAATTTTGACACAACATGTAAAAGACGGACACGCTGAAAACTATACAACATTGCTGTGAAAAATTAAAGAACCCCTAAGTAAATGGAGAGAGATGTCATGTTTATGAATTAGGAGTACCAATATAGTTAAGATGTCGATTCTCCCAAATTGACTTATAGATCCAAAGCAAACCTAATTAAAGTCCCAGCAGCCTTCTTTTTTGGGTAGAAATTGACAAGGTAATTCTAAAAATTATAAGGAAATTCAAAGAATATTGAATAGTCAAAACAACTTTCACAAAGAAGAACAAAGTTGGAGGACTCACACTAGCTGATTTCAAGACTTATAAAGTATAATAATAAAGACAGTATGGAATTGGCATAAAATAGACATGTAGATCAATGCAACAGAACTGAGTCCAGAAATAGACCCACACATTTGTCAATATCATATGGTCAACTGATTTTCAACAAAGATGCCAAGACAATTCAATTGGGAAACAATAATCTTTTCAACAAATGGTGCTGGAAAAATTGGATAGCCATATGCAGAAAACCAAACCAAACAATCAAAAAGACACCTTAACCCCTGCCTTACACAATCTGCAAAAAGTAACTTGACAGTCATCATAAACCCTAATATAAGAACTGAAACTATAACATTTCCAGAAGAAAACATATGTGAGAATCTTAGTGACTGAGTTTGGCAACGATTTCTCAAATAGGGCACACGTAAAAAAAATCAATTAATTGGACATACTCAAGATATGCTTATTTTTCAAAAGACACTGTTGTGAAAATAAAAAGGCTCATCATATATAGAGAGATATTTGCAAAACATATACAAAGAATATATATCTTATAAATCAGTTGTAAAGAGGCAAGTGACCCAATTTAAAAATAGAAAGTTTAAACAGACTCTTCACGAAAGAAGATGTACAGATGGCAAATAAGCACAAGAAAAGACACTGAACATCATTAGTTGCTATGGAAGTGCAAATTAAAATCACAAGGAGATTCCCTTATATACCCACTAGCATGGTTAAAATTAAGACTGAATATGCCTTGTGCTGGTGAGGATACGGAACAACTGAAACTCTCGTACATTGCTGGAGGCAATGGAAAATAGCATAGCTACTTTGGAAAACAGTTTAGCAGTTTCTTAAAAAGTTAAACACGTCTACCAAAATACATAGCCATATATTTCTTTTTACTCCTAGATATTTATTCAAGAGAAATGAAGGCATATGTCCACCCAAAGACTTGTACACAAATGTTCATAATAGCTTTATTTGTTTTTTTAATTGAAGTATAGTTGATTTACATGTTAATTATTGCTGTACAGCAAAGTGACTCAGTTATACATATATATATGCATTCTTTTTTTATATTATTTTCCATTATGGTTTATCATAGGATATTGAATATAATTCTCTGTGCTATACAGTAGGACCTTGTTGTTTACCCCTTCTATATATAAAAGCTTGCATCTGCTAACCTCAACCTCCTACTCCATCCCGCCCCCAATCCCCTCCCCCTTGGCAACCACCAGTCTGTTCTCTATGTCCCTGATTCTGTCTCTGTTTCATAGATAGGTTCATTTGTGTCATCTTTTAGATTCCACATATAAGTGATATCCTTTGGTATTTGTCTTTCTCTTTTTGACTTACTTCACTTAGTATGATAATCTCTAGGTCCATCCATGTTGCTGCAGACGGCATTATTTCATTCTTTTCATTATTTCATTCATTTCATTCTTTTTTATTTTCTCACAGATCTGGAGCCTAGACGTCCAGTATCAGGGTGTCAGCATAGTTGGGTTCTAATGAGGACTATTTTCCTGTCTTTCAGATGGCTGCCTTCTCTCTGTGTGCTCACATGACCTCTTTGTTGTGCGTGCGTAGAGAGAGAGAGAACAAGCCCTTTGTAGTCTCTTCTTAGAAGGACACTAATCCCATCAGACCAGGACCCCACCTTCATGACCTCATCTAACCCTAATTACCTCCCAAAGACCTTGCCTCCAAAGATTGTCACTTTGTGGGTTAGGGCCTCAACATATGAGTTTTGGGGAGGCACATTTAGTCTGTAGCAGTTGGTGTTCAGTAGTGCTTTTTTTTTTTTTTTTAATTAATGTGTATCCCTTAGAGTTTTTGTGGTTTTTTTTTAGATGTTGGGGGTAAGAGTTTATTAATTAATTAATTTATTTTTGCTGTGTTGGGTCTTCATTTCTGTGTGAGGGCCTTCTCCAGTTGTGGCAAGCGGGGGCCACTCTTCATCACGGTGCATGGGCCTCTCACTATCGCGGCCTCTCTTGTTGTGGAGCACAGGCTCCAGACGTGCAGGCTCAGTAGTTGTGGCTCACGGGCCTAGTTGCTCTGCGGCATGTGGGATCCTCCCAGACCAGGGCTCGAACCCGTGTCCCCTGCATTAGCAGGCAGATTCTCAACCACTGCACCACCAGGGAAGCCCCGATAGTGCTTTTAAATTGAATATATACTGAGTAATCAAAACAGACTAAACATACCTTTAGGAAGACCTGTGTATAAGACAACTTATTCCATCTAAAGATATTGTTTGATGCACAAATGGATTTTGAATAACTCCTTGGACCTAAGTCAAGCCCAGGCGCTGGGAGCCACTACAGTCTTTGCCCCATTCCATCAGTGGAGCCGCACCCAGCTACTATGCACCTACTCATCGTGGGTGCACTGAGAATTACGTACCAGAGACACAAAGGTGAATAGGCCACGGTTGTTGCCCTTAAAGAGTTCACATCCTGCACAGGGAGCCCCTGGAAGGCAGGTGTTGCACCTGGTTTATCTCTGTGCCACGAGAGAGCCTCAGCACAGAGCCTCACACAGCATCGCTGCTCTGTTGACATTTATTGAATGAATACCTCTAAAATATGGCAGTTCCTACTTTTGACCAAGACTTCTTTCTCAAGCAAAGGAAAAACCTTCTCCCAATCTTTTGTGATTCCCTCACTGGCTTAAGGTTATATTTTGTGAGTCAAATAATCCAGAAAATTTGGGAATAAGGGTCAGAATCCAGGCAAGCAAGTAAATGGGGAAATTTCCCTAACTTCCATCCTCCTTTTCTGTGTCTTATCCTGCAGACCTTTATTCATCTAAGGCGAGAGTCAGCAAGTATTTTTGGTAAACCGTTAGGTAGTAAGTAAATTAGACTTTCTGGGCAATTGGGTCTCCTTTGAAACTACTCTACCCAGCTGCTATAGTGCCAGAGCAGCCATTGACACTACGGAAGCAAAGGAACATGTCTGTGCGCCAGTAAACTCTATTTATAAGAACTAGCATTGGGCTGAATTTGGCCTATGAGCCATAGCTTGCTGACTTCGGCCCTAGGGTTTGGATCTATTAGCTAGCATTTGTTGAAGTCATGGAAGCTACACTTTAGCCTTTAGGCAATAGAACTGATATTCAGTAAAGGCCATCTGGTTTTCTGAAGAAATTTCTTGAGACATATCTTGAATCATACATGAAAGTATATGATCCAGATGGTTGGAAAGCCGTGCTGGGACTGACCACACTGATACTCAGGACATACGTATGATACCCAACTCCCACAACTCATGTGTGTTGTTTGATACAGATGTCCACGGTAAGCACTGTTTCAGTGGAGTGGTATGGATGGAAGCTGGGTTGCATTTGGTAGCAGAGTAAATGGGAGGTGACACCAAAATGGGAGGCAGGTATAGACCATGTGTCTGGGGTCCCCAAGGCTCCCACGTTCAGAGGTATGTTAGAAGCACAGGCTGCCCGGACGTGACTTCTAGGCTCCTATTGTTTTTATGTTGCTGCTTGTATGAAAAAATCTAAACTATCTGTCTACTTCCTATTTTACTGAGGAGGTCAAGGCCATGTTATTTTCTTAATCTCATTTACTTATCTCATTCCACCATTCCCTTCATCTCTCTTGACTCAGCATAGAGCGTCCCTCTTTCTGTGGAAGGTTGATGCCACTGCCTGTGTCCTAGATCCCATCATCTAACCCTCCCCTCCGTCTCTAGGCTCTTGCTCCATCACTTAGCTCCCCTCTCCTATATTCAACCTCCCCTTCCTTACTGGCTTTTGTACCCTTAGCACACAAACATACTGTATTTAAGTCTTTCCCATCGTTAAAAACATGCTCAAACAAAACCTTCCTGTGACCTCTTTAGCTGCTGTTCTTTCTCCTTCCATTCTCATTCAAACTTCTTGAAAGACTTATTTTTTAATAATCTCCTCCTCATTATACCATTTTTTAATCATCTCTTCCCTGATTCGATCTTCATTATACTACAACTTGACTTCTACCTACACAGTTCTATTGAATGTTAGGAGCCTCTGAGCACCTAATTGCTAAATCCAACGGGTACTTTCCATTCATTATCTTCCTTGACCTCTCTGCTAAATCTAACACCATTAATCATTCCTGCTTCCTGGAAACTTTTATGTTCCCTTGGCTTCCCTGACATAGAGAAAAATGTCCTGGTTCTCATCATCTCTATTTGACTATCCCATTGCGGGCTCCACTTTCTTTACCTACCATCTAATTGGTGTACCCCAAGATTTTATCTGTTGTGCATTCATCTTCTTCTTATATGTATTCTCTCTGAGCAGTCTAACCACTATCTAGATACTGACAAATCCCCAATTTACATCCTCAGTACATACATCTCTCCCAAGCTCCAGACCTGTATATTCATCTCCATCTGGATATTCCAGAAGAACCTCAAATTCATCTTATCCATAACTGAACTCATCATTCTCTAGTTCTGGAATTCTCTACCTCATTTAGTGACACTGCCACTCACTAATGCATTAGATAGAAGTCATCAAGTCATCTTTATTTTTTCCTTTATTCACATGTTCCATCTCTTCAATCACCAAGTCCTATTGATTCTGCTTCCTAAATGTTTCTCAACCTATTATCTCTTCATCTCTGTTACCAATACCTTAGTTTAGGCTTCCTCTGTTCTTGTCTGGATGATTCCAAAAGCTTTCTAATAGGTCTCCTTGGCACCCATCTTACCTCCAGCAAATCCATTCAGTCAAAACATTTATAGAGCACCTACCATATGTACTACTGGGGTTGGGGATTTACTGGTAAACAGAATAGAGCATGTGTTGGAGTGATATGTAGGTTACTATATAATTAAATCTATTATACACTAAATAAATCTACATTAAATAATTCCAGATACTAGTAAGTGCTCCAAAGACAAAATAATAGAATAGAAGCTAACTGATGGGTTGAACGAAATTTGGATATTCAGAGTAGCCTTGTCTGGGTGGGTAACATCTGAGCAGAGACCTGAATGATGAAAAAGAACCTGTCTCTGGAATACCTGAAGAATGAGGATTCTGGGTAGAGAGAACAGCAAGTAGAAGGGCTCTGAGGCAGGTCCACGTTTGGCGTGGCTGGAGGATGTCAGGTGAAGGGAAGAATAGTCTCGGATGAGGTAGGATTGTGTTGGGCCATATAGGCCATGGGTAGGTTTGGGGATTTAGGATGTAAGGGGGAGCCATTGGAGGATTTTCATCAGGAGAGTAACCTGATCTGATTTACCTTCAAAGCAGATTACTCTAGCTGCTGCATGGAAATAGGTTATAGGAGCACAGTTAGAAGTAGTTAGGAGGTGATTGAATTATTCCAGGTCAGAAATGATGGCTGCCCTAAGGGACTAGCAGAGGAGATGGAAAGAAGTGGATGCAATTGAAATATAATTCAGATGCAGAATCAATAGGACTTGAAAAGGAAAGAATCAAGGATGTCTCCTCCAACCTCCATCAGTGGCTCCAGAGTGATTTTCTAAACACAGCTTAAGCCATATGGCTTCCACATGCAATAACCCTTAGGGTTTCCTTGCCGCTTATCAAAAAAATTCTAAACACTGTAACCAGAGATATTGATACAAAGCCATCCCTGGTTTTTTCCTCCTTTTCTCTCCAGAAGACTTCCTTGGCATCCCTCCCTCCCTAGCTATTAGATATCTCTTCTTGGTGCCCCAGAGTCTGGGTATTTGGTGTCTCTATTGTACCACCAACATTGTATTGAAATTTCCTATGTGCCTGTTTATAATCCTAAGGTACAAAGACTTTGTCTTTGTTGATCATTTTATTTCTGTTGTCAGCTCTTTGCTGCTTGAAGTCTGGTCCTTGGAGGACCAGTAGCATTGACATCACCTGGGAGCTTGTTTGAATCTGCATTTTAGCAAGGAGATGCCCAGGGGACTCTTATGTACCTTACAGTTTGAGAAGCCGGCCGTTTCCTGGAAACAGTAGGCACTCACTGAATGTTGAAATTAATGGAACCAGTGATGCAATGAAGACTCCTCAGAGCACGGCAATGATTTCCTTTCGCTGAAATAGATCCAAGTCACACAGTTAATGTCAATGAGGTGGATTAAGTCCGACTAGGTGCTATGGATGTATTGAAAATGTCTGTCACAAAAAAAAAAAAAAAAATGTCTGTCACAACATGGCAGATAACATCTGTTTAAAGTAGCATAGGACCCGTGGTTACATTTACTTCAAGAGGAACTTGAGTATCAGCCATTTTAGACTGCATTGACTTCAATGCAGTACTTTTCTTATAAAATATTCTGTAATTTTTTGTAAAATCACCCATATAATCTAACACCTAACTTTTTCCTTTGAATAGTTAATACTCTATTTAATTAAGTGTCTAGAACAAACTTCTACGTACCAAAGGCAGGTACGCTGGTCCCATATGAACTATGAACAAACAATGCACAAGTGCTAATTAGCTCGTTAACACTTCACTGTTATTCTTTGAGATGCTCTCAATTATTTTCCAGCCTGAATAAATCCAGAAGTCAGAAGTTCCCAGTTTTGCCTTGTCTTTCTTGTAAACTTGGAACAGTTGTTGAACCTCCTCTGCCACAAACCACAAAATGGGAGTCACAGTCCATTCCCTACCCAGCTCCCCAAGCCCTCAGGGTGATGAAGATTTAGGGCCCTTACAGGCAGAGATTCTGATGTGTTTCCCAGGCCGCCAACGTGGGTAGCCTGAGGATAGTTGTGCCAGGTTAGCTTGTAGTAGAAGAAGGGGCAGGGACCTTATCTCCTCAGCATTATAGGGGCTCAGGGAATTCAGTACTGCTTGAACTCAGAGGTGTCTCTTAGATATTAACTCTTAAGACTCCAGCAACCTGAACTAGCCCTGCAGTGGACTGAATGTTTATGCTTCTGCAACATTCATACGTTGAAATCCCAACCCCCAGTGTGATGTATTTAGAGGTGGGGCCTTTGGGAGGTAATATGGTAATGAGGGTGGAGCCCTCTTGAATGGGATTAGTGCCCTTATAAAAAGGACCCCAGAGAGCCCTCTTGTCCCATTTCCACCATGTGAGGACACAATGGGAAGTCAGCAGTCTGCAATATGGAAGAGGGTTCTCTCCAGAGCCTGACTGTGCTGGCACCCTGATCGCAGATTTCCAACATTCAGAACCATAACAAATAAATGTCTGCTGTTTATAAGCCACCCAGTCTATGGTGCTGTGTCACAGCAGCCCCACTGACTAAGACCATTGCCTGGAGGCCAATGCTTCACCTGCTCAGAACAGTTCTCACTCCCCATCTGGAAATCTCAAGTGAAGCAGGAAGTGGCTCTTTTCCATGAAATGCTTGGGAAATTCTTGACCCAACTGCTTCTTAGCTTGAGGAAAGTCATGGTGAAAATCAAATGTTTCATTTTTAAGATGGGAAAGTTTACTTCCTTAACAATGGAGTGAAAGCAATGACTGTCTTTTGCTTGTTTTTTTGGAGCCTGTTTGGGACTTTGCAAAGAATGGTGACCTGGAGATGAGGGATCTGGGTCTTGTCCTCTTTGTCTGTAACTGGCAGTGTGACATTCCTGTCACCTCTCTTGGCCACAATATTTTCACTAGGTGACCTCTAGCATCCCTTCCAATCGCAACATTTTAGGACTCTCTGTTTCTATCTTTGCTGGTCTTTTCTGGAGAGAGTTTAAAAATAAAATAGCTCAAGCTTTGACCCTTTCTGAATGTCTATAAAATCCCAAGAGTTCAATAACAAGCTTGATGTGCTGGTGAATGTTTAAAAACTGGCACTGATCTGTCGTATCTGCCAATTTCTGTGGTGTAAATCATCTCACCATGGCTGATTTCCAGCTATCACAGTGATATCAACCTGCTCACAAAATTATTGAAAATTTAACAGTCAGCTCTTACAAGCTGCACACCATTGTGAACAAGCCTCCTTGTCCATTATTCTGAGAGGAGCAGGACTTACACAGTAAGGGGCAGAGATGCTCACTCACTCTTGGCTGTATGCCTGGCTATTGGGAAAAGTCAGTGTGGACATCATAAAATTATAGAAGATTGGCATTGAAATGTGTGGTCAAACACTGAAAATGGGAATGATTCCTATTTATCAGGATGCCTGACAATTCTCCTGGGGCCTTCTGCCAGAAAGTCATTGTGTCTTTATGCTTGCAGAAGGGCACACAGTGACACTCAGAAATTGGATTGCCAATAAGAATTGTTCCAAGTTGAGAGATGGCATCTTTTCCCAAGCGCCGGGCGGAAGAAAGGCTGGGAGTCAGGTGGAGCTCGATATTATGCTCCGTGGAGTCTCACTTATTTAGTCTTATACTCATAAACTGAAATCAACTTTTTATTCTGGGCAGGCATTTATTTTCCTATATATATGCATTCCTTTCTTGTTGCTATTTCTGAGGGCTGGTGCTCTAATTTTACTGTCTTTGTTAAAAAAAAAATTAGTTCCCAGGATATGCTCAGGGAAGGCCTCATATTTCCCTCTTATTTAACTGTAACCAGAAGCATAATGGAGGTCTTATTTCCAATTCAGCAGCCAGTGAGTTATACTGAGAACAACCTTGTCCCCTGGCCATGGATGTGATGTTTAACTGAAAGAACTTGAAGTAGAAAGGGTGTTCCATACATACTCTGTCTCCTAATGGGGACACAAGTGTTAGGTGGGGCCCTGTCCTCAGCAAACCAGAGCTTAGCAGACCTGTAATGTCAAGAAAGAGCTCAGTTTGCAGATGCTAAACACTGACATGAATGTTTTTGTGACAACTGGGGAGGACGTCTTATTTAATCCAGAGCCCTGCAGTTCTTTGTTCCCTTCCCAGGGTAGCATGGAGCAACTATTAATGTTCATGGTCAAGGCATACTGAAAACTAAGCAGGTGAATTACGAGTCCATATCTGGGTTGGTTAGGAGGTAAGGAACAGGGACCCTAATCTGAAAACAAGAAAGCTTTGACGTAACCTCAACCATCCATCTTATACATAAATGTTGTTGGTTTCAAGGAAGATGTGGCAAGATGAGGTAAACTGGCTCAATGAGTCCCATCTTCTTACTGGACAGACAAACACACTCCTCAAACAAAAGTACTCTTTCTCTCTTTTCCAGACTATGGGTGAGGACTCCAGGAATAATCTGTGTAGGAAGGATAGTACACTACTGAGGATTTGCCTAAAAGATAGAGATGAAAATTAGCTTGTGTGTGAAGAAGTGTTTCAATGAGAAGGGGAGTTTACAAAATGGTGCCTGTGTTAGGATTATAATAATTGCAAATATTTACACACATGGATAAAATTTGGAAGAGGATGCACAGAAATGAAAGTGAAGGTGGGCTGGTAAGATTGAATATTTTACAACATTTTCTTTCCTGATTTTGTCATGTTATTTGAATATATTTAAATCTTTTGTGAGAAGGATTTTCTATCTTCAGAGAGAAAAAATGAGCTAGAATTTCCCTGCAGAATTTGAAATCAGATGTAAGAAAAAATTTCTTTGTGGGATGTTTAGACCCTGGGAAGTACTTATAGGAGAGTTGAGAAACACCTTCAAGAATGGAATTCCTCCTTCACCTTGTGGAAAGCGTGGTGGTCCCTGGCATGGGGGATAAACCAGATTGCTGCTGGAGGATTCTCCCATCTGGAGAGTCTTACATTATTCCCATTTCACAGATGGGGGTCCTGATATGTAGCATTAACTGAGATGCAGATGTGACTCGGTGAATTGATGGTAGAGCTATTAACAAGCAAATTTATGAGCTATGGAAAGACCAACTCTGATAACTGCTTTAGAGTTGCTCAAGCTGCATCCCCCATTCCTGTAAATGATCTAGATCCTCCCAGCAGCCACAGCAGTGAGGAACCAGATTAAGCAATCCCTCTCCACTAGGTCAGTCTAACATGAGAAATTTGCAGAGACTCTTGCAGTTATAAATATTTTAAACAACCTAAAGGAACACCTCTTGGGTGCTGGGAAAGACATTAGGAGCAGCTTTCTAGGGTGGGAAAGTGTTTTTTTTTCCACCACAGGGGGAGGGGGCTACCACCTCTGTACCCTCCCACTCAGGCCGTTCATCTGCTCCAAGTTCAGTGCTCCCCAGTATAAATAAACTCCTTTTTTTTCCAGATAGGAAAGTTGTTTTGTTGTTGTTGTTTTGGTAACTTGGATAGTACTATGGACATATCTGGTTAGAAACATGTTACTTTCCTGAGATATAAAGCTCCCTTGGAGTTAAAGGGCACTTGTCTTCCCATAAGGCACATTTGTGTAACGAAAGTTCATGTCTGAGCTTCGGATATGACAGACTCGATTTGAGGCTGAGCCTCACCACTTGCAATCTCTCAGAGCCTCAGTTTTCTCATTTGCAAAGTAAGGATATCAATACCTACCACACAGGGTTTTGGAGGTGAAGTGTGCGAATAAAGTGCCCGGCATGTAATAAGCTCTCACTAAATGTTAGTTTCTTGAGTGCTGTAAGCGTCAACAGAGAGGAGATACACATTTGGTGCCCCTGCACTGCTTCCTGTACTCAATCATGACTCATTCTCAATATCTAGAATGTGTCAAACAACAGACCTCACCAGCTCCACATGTTTGGGGTGACTGGCACCCTTCACCATGTCCCTTGGGTTTAACCACAGATATCACCAAAGACAGTTTCAAATTAACTGTGGGGCCTCCTCCCCAAGAGCCCCTGTGAAATCCTGTGAATGCATCTGTTCCTGGTCCTCAGTCAGTCTCCACCAGGGCCCAGTGTTGGCTCTGAGCACTTGGCACACCCTTGGGACAAGACGGCTATTTTAAACTTTCAGGGCCAGAGCTCGCCAGCCCTTGCCTGCTGGTGGATGAGGGCTGGCAGCCTCAATGCTGCTTAACCCTGCCCAAGAGCCCAGGGTATGGACGCCGGTGAGTGGGAGAGAATGGAAGGCTGCATTTCTGAAGCTGAAGCTCACCTGGATCTTCTCTTTGTTGGGTTGGGAAGGACAAACGAGTCCATCAGAGCAGAACAGGCAAGGACAGCCCAAGAGGTTGACTATCCCAGATTGATGTAAGACCCCAAAATAGTCATCTTTCAGGAATGGTGATTAAAACATAGGCTTTGACACCAAATGGACTCCAGTTGAATACTTGGCCATTTCCTAGGTATGGGACGTTGAACAAGCTACTTAACCATTTAAACCATGAGACTGGATGATCTGACAAGGGAGAGAGGGTGAATGGAAAAGATGAGAGATTGTCTAAGGGTGAACTGCAGGGTTCGCCAACATTTATAGGAAAAAATCCAGATGAAAGAGGCCTTTAGGGGCCACGCTCCTTTGGGGCCTCCAAGTTACATGCTTTAGCAGAGCAGTTATTGTTGTTAGTCAGGCCAAGAGTAATTTTTAAAAAGTTTCTTGTTGACTTAACATAACCACAACTCCTAGAATCTCTCCTTGGTGTCTTGACTACCAGACTTTGCTTGTACCTGTCTCATGGCTGGAGTGGGTCATGGGGGGACAGACAGTGCAGGCCACATAGAGTCTTGCAGTCTGAGACCTGGCTTAGCTTTGCCAGAGAGTGTACTGAACACTCATAGTTATGAAGCCGCCTGTCTCTGTCAGGGACCAGTGAGCCTTCAGGTCTCTGGAGACCAGCCTCAGTGGTTGTGTTAACGCAGAGGGAAACTGCAAGTGTTGCTAGAGGCCCCAAGAGGCCCCTGAAGCCACCGTTTACACGTGGCCCAAACCTGCGGGGAGAGGCCTGCAGAGGCCACTCTGTGAAGTGGCAAACTGAGATGACTGGAGTCAACTTGGAGATGCGGGCGGGGGTTGGTTGCAGCAAGCTCTGGTTTTGGTCCCCAAGAGGAAACCTGCCCTTTTGCAGGAAGGGCCTCTCCTGGTTTCAGAGCTTTGAAGAACAGAGATAAACAGTTTGAAACCGAAACAGGGTTTAGTGTTCTTGTCCAGTCTTAGGCCCGGTGGGGTCTAAAGGCGCTTAGTGCTGTTCTTTACATAGACACGGGCCACCTGGTCGTGCTGAAGACTTGCTGGCGAGTGGGATGTGGCCTCTGTGTCCTTTCGCTGTAGCATTTTTAAGAGGAAGCTGGTAGAATGGTTGGGCGTGGGGTGGAGGGGGTGCACTGAGGTGGCATCATATAACCTCAACTCATGGAGACAATTAGTCCCTGCAGATCTCTTTCAGTCTTCTTGGTACATCAAAAGAGTTATCAGGGCGCTGGCCTTTCACACCTCTCTAACTTTGCTAGTCCTCCTTCTTCATGCAGAGGGAGGCTCCAGGATCAGAGCCTTGGGAAGCCAACAGGAGCCATTCAGAACTTGAAATCATCGCTTTTGTTTTTTAAAATTATTTTATTTTCATATTTGCCTTTTACTTTATCACAAAAGATAAAAGTAAGAAAACGTGACTTAATTTAAGGAAGAAATGGATAAAAAACAGTACAAGCCGTTTGTGGTTGTGGCAAACCCGTGGCGGTAGAAGGTGGATGGCTGAACCCGGGTGGAGGAGAACAACGCCGCAGTAAAATCTCACATCTGGGTGCGTGCGGCACAAGTGCCTTTAATAACAGAAAAGATTTCTAGGGCAGAAACTGTTGTCCCGAACTAGTCTGAAGACATTACTCCATTGTCCACCGGCTTCCAGAGTTGCTGGGGAAAAGTCAGAAGTCACCCGGACTCCAGACCCTTTGTATGTGATTTTGTGTTCCTCTCTTTGGAAGCTTGTAGGATCTTCTGTCAGTCCGCAGTGCTCTGAAGGTTCCATGATGATGTGCCTTGGTATGAGCCCAGCTCACCTGTGTCAGCTCTGGGATATTTTCTTTACTTTTTAAAAATTTGAGATTTATTTGCCATACAACATTGTGTAAGTTTAAGGCGTACGACATACTGATTTGACACATTTATATTGCAATGTGATTGCCATTGTAACGTTAGCTAACACCTCTGTTGCATCACATAATGGTCATTTCTTCTAGGGCTGGGAACAATTCAGATCTAGCCTCTTAGCAAGTTTAATGATTATAGTACAGTTTTATTCTCTCTAATCACTGTACTGTGTATAGATATTCCTTGACTTACGATGGGGTTGCCTCCTGATAAACCCATGGTAAATTGAAAATATCATTAGTCGAAAATTACTTTAATATATCTAACCTACTAAACAGCATAGTTTAGCCCAGCCTACCTTAGACATGCTCAGAACACTTACGTAAGCTGCCAGTTGGGCAAAAGGATCCAACACAAAGCTTATTTTATAATAAGGTGTTGAAAATCTCAGGTAATTTATCAAATACTGGGCTGAAAGTGAAAAGCAGAATGGTCGTCTGGGTACAGAATGGCTGTAATTGTATTGATCGTTTACCTTTGTGTTCACATGTCTGACTGGGAGCTGTGGCTACTGAATGCATATTGCTTTTGCACCATCATTAAGTCAAAAAATTGTAAGTCAAATCGTCGTAAGTTGGGGACTAGCTGTATAAGGTCTCCGGGATTTATTTACCTATTAGTTGCAAGTACGTACCCTAAACAACAGCTCTCCCATTTCCAGCTACCCCCCTCACCCTCCAGACCCTGGTAACCACCACTTTACTCTCTGCTTTTACAAGTTTAGGTTTTTTAAGATTTCACGTATAAAAAAATATCATAGAGTAGTTGTCTTCCTCTGACTTATCTCACTTAGCCTAAGTCCTCTAGGTCCATAGACGTTCTTGCAAACGGCAGGATTTTCTTCTTTCTTATGGCTGAACAATATTCCATTGTATATATATACCATGTCATCTTTATCCATTCATCCACTGATAGACACTGAGGTTGTTTCCATATCTTGGCTGTTGGGGATAATGCTGCAACAACATGGGAGTGCATACCTGTCTCTTGGGTAACCTGTTTTCATTTCCTTTGGATATATACCCAGAGGTGGGATTGCTGGATCATATGGCAATTTTATTTTTAAGTTCTTGAGGAACCTCCATATGGTGCTTCATGGTGGCTGACCCAGTTTATAACCTCACCAACAGTGTGCAAGTGTTCTGGGAAATTTTCTTGATTGTAATAACAATTTATTTTCTGTTATTATTTACGTTATTTTATTAATCTTTTTGTTATTTTATTTTCTGTTTCCTCTCTCATCTATAGAGCTTCTATTTGCTCAGATGCTACCTCTCCTCTTTAGGGTTTCTATTTTTATCCTCTTTCCCCCCTATTTTCATCTCTTTGTCTTTCTATTTTCTGGGTGATTTCCTCAACTTTTAAAATGTTTATTCATTGAGCATTTTATTTCTGCCCTTATACATTTATTTCCTAAGAACTACTTTTTTGTGCTCTCTGAAAGTTCCATCTTTAGAGCATACTATTCATATTTTATAGATGCAGTGTCTTCTTTTCATCTTTCTTAGGATAGTCACAGTTTTTTTGCTTTGTTTTCTCCTCTCGGGATAGTCTTTGTTTCCTCCAAGTTTCTTTTTTTTCTGTTTGTGTTTTGTCCTTCATTATAAATGCTTTCCTCAAATGTCTGGCGATCCTTGGTTGTCACTTCATGACTATGAAGAATTAAAAAGTGATTGGAATACCCAAAAGAATTGAAAAGAGGGACTCAGATGCTTGCATACCAGTGCTCACTGCAGCATTATTCATAATGGCCAAAAAGTGGAAACAGCCTAAGTGTCCATCGACAGATTAATGGATAAACAAAATGGGGTATGTACATACAATGGAATATTATTCAGCCATAAAAGGAATGAAATTCTGATACATGCTACAACATGGATGAAACTTGAAAACATTATACTAAGGGAAATAAGCCAGAAACAGAAGGACAAATATTGTATGATTTCACTTATATGAAATATTGAGAATAGGCAAATTCATAGAGACAGAAAGTAGAATAGAGGTTACTAGGGGCTGAGGGGCAGTGGGGAGTGGGAATTATTGCTTAATGGGTACAGTGTTTCTGTTTGGGGTGATGAAAATTGTGGAAATGGTGGTGATTGTATAACATTGTGAATGTACTTAATGCCTGTACACTTAAAGTTTACTGAACTTAAAACTGGTTAAAATGGCATATTTTATGTAATATATAATTTACCACGATAAGAAAGTAAAAAAGGTGATTGGCAGCCCTGAGCCCATTAGTAGGGCTTATTGACTGTCAGGGTCACTGTAACGGGTTCTGGCTGGGCCAGTTCCTGGGGGACCCTGAATTTCAGAATCCTTAGGTTGAGATTTGCCAGTGAAGCCTCTTTCAAGGTCTTGCCTGAAGCATACAAACCTGGTCACTGGCATTTTGAGAGTCCAGGAAGACCGCTAGGGCTGAGAGGAGAGAGTGTCAATATTCAGTATAAGTTTGACTGAATCTGCTGTTTTCAGTATTAAAACCTTCAGCAATGCCTAGTGTTCCCTGGGCCACAGACCCACTGCCTTACTGTCTCTAGCAAATGCACATCCTTCCGGGCTGTTGGACAGGAGATGGGAGGGGCAGTCACTGGCTGAGCAGAGGGAAGGTACCCTGAGGGCTACATGCTTCCTAAACCCACTTTCAGTCAATCCTCCTATTTGCAGACCTTTCTCCATCCTTGCTTCCTGGTTCCCATAATGTCTAGATCTTTTGGGTGTCCTGAAGTCAAAAATAGGCTGTTTCTCACTTTTTCCCCACTGCAGCTTAGGAATTAGATTTTGTGGATAAATATATAATCAGTTTGTTGTTTTAATGAGACTTAACTTCCTTTAACCCATGACTTATTTATGAGCACATTAGTTTAAAATAAGTTCCAACTATCTTTTTATGTTTTGGGGGCTGATTTTGGATTTAATTGCGTTATGGTCAACGATGTGGTCTCTTTATAGAGTCCCTGAAATTTTAGGGAATTTCTTTGTGATCTACTATGTGTTCACCTTTTATAAATGTTCTCTTAGGTAATAGACCCTTTGATGTAGGCAAGATGGAATTATTATCCCCTTCTTATAAGCAGGTAATCAGGGCCCAGAGAATTTTAAAGAGTCGCCCAAAGTTCCTCAGTCAGGTTGGACCAGAACTGAGGAATGTGAAGGAAGGGGAGCCTAACGGTTAAGCGCATGGACTCCATTCCATTTACCTGGGTTGCATCCAGGCTCTGCTAGTTACTAGCCATCTGCCGACTGGGGATTATAATTGTTCTTGCTTCATAGGGTTCTTGGGAGGTTTACATACATGGCACACGGTAAACACTCAATAAAAGCTATTATTATTATTAGTCTTTTTTACTTTTTATCTAGGGTTCATGGTGCATCTTGTACAGAGGAGTCATTCCATTAAGGATCGCATCTTTAGAAACGTTTACAGCTACTCCTCAGCGCAGCAATTTATAGTCTGGCCACTGTGCCTCAGAGATTATGGCCAGAAGTACCACAATGTCAGTAGAAAAGCTTCCTGGACGTTATGTACTGAGGGCACGCAAGTCCTTTTTTGAGAGCCTACTATGTGTTGGTGCTCCATTCCTAGCCGAGAGGTATTTTCTATCTTCTGGGACTTCTTTATGCCTTAATCAAGGTAGGTACTCAAAGAAGCCTTTGTAAAATGAGCAACAGCAACGACAGAAGTGCTTAGAAGCCCAGAGTTGAAAGATGGAGAGTTGGGTGTGGGAGAGAGGGGGTTGGCCACCCACTTTACGGCAGATTGTCCTAAATAAACAGAATTATCTGGGCCTCCCAGACCGTCAGGTGCTAATCCCCACGATAATCAGGCTCGAAGCCCTCAGAGCCACAGAACCAACCAGCTGGGAGGGAGAGCGACCACAGGGCTGTTCACGTGGAAGCAGCGTCCCCTCTTTCTCTTTTGTGGACACAAACAGCTGACAGTCTTAAAATAAAGGCGCCTGGCCCGCCTCTGAGCTGGACACCTGGAAATAGGCCAGCGCTCAGCTCCCTTATTGCGGATTCTGTGCTCCACATCAGTCTCCATGAAATTAGCTTTTAAATCTGTCTTTCGCTTTGAATCTTTCCGTTTCCTAGCTCCCTCTCTCCTCCTGTTGGGTGGAAGAACTGTGCAGTTACTCCCTTCTGCACCATCGCCCCACCCCGCCCCCCCAAAGGAAACATGGGCGATGATTTAGTTCTCTATTCCCACCACTATTGCAAGGTACGGGATGTGAAGGGACATTTAGAGAAACTTTTAATTTTGAAATCGTATTAGACTTAGAGAAAAGTTGCAAAAAGAGCACAGAGCATTTCAGATATGCTTTACCCAGCTGCCCTAATGTTGACATCTTATCCAGCCATAGGACAATGATCAAAACCAAGAAATTAACATTGATACAACACAAATAACTATAGACTTTATTCAGATTTAACCCGTTTCTCCGTTACTGTCTTTTTCCTGTTACAGGATTCAATCCCAGATCCCATGTTGCACTGAAAGGTCCTCAAATCCTTCAACCTATGACAGTTCCTCAGTCTTTCTTTGTCTTTCATGACCTTGATGTGTTTGAAGAGTACTGGTCAGTTGTTTCACAGACAATGTGCGTTTGTCTAATGGTTTTTCATGGATAGATTGTGGTTATATATTTCTGGAAAATGCTGTGGATGGAATTGTCCCCCCTCCAAATTCATATGTTGAAGCCATACCCACTGTGACTGTGTTTGGAGAGAGGGCTTTTAGGAGGTAATTAAGGTTAAATGAGGTCAGAAGGGTGGGGCCCTGATCTGATGCCAGGGTGACATGACCTCAATAAATTTTATGACTAGTGCTTTTTCCTCAATCCCTGATTTAAGGTATGTCTGAAGGGTGTTTCCACTGTAAAGTTACTGTATTTCCTTTTGTAATTAATTAATGTCTTGGGGGGATACTTTTAGACTATGCAAATATTGTTTATCTTAAGCTTTTGCCCAATAATTTTAGCGTCCATTGGTGATTTTTTGCCTGCGGTAATTATTACTAATGGTGATTTTATATTTCCTTCTACGTTTATTAATTGGAATTTTTTTTAAAGAGCTATACCTTCTTGCCAATTTACTTATATTAATTGGAATTTTTTTTAAAGAGCTATACCTTCTTGCCAATTTACTTATTTGTTCAATTATTTTAAAATATGAGAATAGACTCATGTATGTTTACTTTAGTCTATGGATTATAATTAAACATTGTTATTTATTTTATTGTTCAGTATATACCGGCTTTGGCCATTGGGAATACTTTCATGTTGGTTTCTATGCTCTTTCATCCTTTCTGAGCACATTCTTACCTTCTGGTACCACAAGATGCTCCAGGATCATCTCACGTTTTTCTTGCCTAGACCTGGAATCAACTACTTCTTCAAGGAGTCCTGGTTCCTTTTGTTGGAGAGCTGTATTTAGAAACCAAGATCTGGGTGCTGGGTATGCTTGCTGCTACTGGGGTGCCAATGATAAACAGACATTTTTTTCTTCTAAAAATGTTTGTCTTTGTTCCCATTTACCATAGTGCCTAGAATTCTGAGTCTTCTAGAAACCTGTGTGATTGAAAATAAGGTATCCTGCTATATTCCAGCTACCTTAGGGATGAACTGTTGAGTCTGGAAGGTTTTCAGTCCCCAGTTAAAATGCAAACATCCCTGGATTACAGGATGGTATGATGATGTAACACTAGGTGAAAGCAGATTCCTTGTGAAGGAGGCCCAGGAGTAGCCCATGGCTGAGGGCACCTGTGACACCAGGAGCAGGAGATGGATGTTGAAGAGGAAGTGTGTGTTCACCTTGGGCCATTACAGTTTATGCACTTCTGGAAGGCCAAATCTACTCTTCATCCCAGCTTTTCACATTCCCAAAACAGAGAGTAGGTCTCCTTCACTCTTTTGGGAATGTGCAAAGTATTTTGAGTATTTGTTGGTCAGAAAGTTGCTGAGAACTAGCAAAAATATCTAGGGAACCTTTCGATAAGGCTTTGAACTTATCTTTGTTCCTCTATAGGTAAGGTATTTTTTTCCTCTGGCTTCTTTCAGAATTTTTTCTTTATCTTTGATTTTCTGCAATTTGAAAATGCTATGCCTAGGTGCAGTTTTTTCTTTTTCTTTTTTTTGCATTTATCCTGCTTGGTGTGCGACCTCTGTGCTTCCTAAATTAGTGGTTTGATGTCTGATATTTGGGGAAATTCTCAGTCATTATTGTTTCAAATATGTCTTCTGTTCCTTTCTCTTTCTTCTTCTTCTGATATTCCCATTATGTGTGTATTACACCTTCTGTAGTTGTCCCCTAGTCCTTGGATATTCTGGGTTTTTTTTTTTTTTTTTCTTTCAGTCTTTGTTTTTTTCCTTTCTGGTTTGAAGATTCTATTGATATAGGCGCTAGCGCCAAGATTATTTTCTCAGCTGTGTCCAATCTACTAATGAGCCTATCAAAGGCATTCTTCATTTCTGTTACAGTGGTTTTTTATCTCTTGCATTTCTTTTCTGGTTCTTCCTTAGGATTTCCATCTCTCTGCTTACATTGACCATCTGTTCTTGCATGCTGTCTGTTTGATCCATTAGGACGCTTAGTGTAATAATTAGAGTTGTTTTAATTGCTAATTAAAACACTGCCTGATAATTCCAACACTCCTGCCATATCTGGTTCTGTTGCTTGCTCTGTCCCTTCAAATTGTGTTTTTTGCCTTTTGGTATGCCTTGTAATTTTTTCTTGATAGCTGGACATGATATACCAGGTAAAAGGAAGTACTGAAAATAGGCCTTCAGTAATGTGGTGGTGAGGTGTGGGGGGAGGGGAAAGCATTCTCTAGTCCTGTAAGTAGGTCTCCGTGTTTTAGGGAGCCTGTGCCTCTGAACTGCGAACTTCACAAGTGTTTCTCAGTTTTATCCTCCCTTCTTAGGTGGGACATGAAGGCTAGAGTGGGCCCGAGCTGGGCATTTCTGTTCTTCCACGTGGAAGCCAGAGCCAGCTGGAGCTGGGTATTTCCCTTCCCCAGGTCAGTTAGGCTCCGATAATAATAGCCCAGCGGATCAGGCTCTGGTTAACTGGCTTCACCTGCGGGCAGGCCTTGTTGAGAAGCACAGCAGCTCCGGTCAATTTAAAGATGGTTCCTTTGCCCCTCCCTCTGCGGGAAGCTCACGGGAATTTTTCTCATATATTTGCTGCGGGAAGCTGGTTGAGCTCCTGGCGGGAAGTTTCCCTGTATGTTGTGGGCCCACCGTGACTTGGTCACTCTGAAGTTTTTAACTGTCAGAGTTGTCTACACTGAGCCTCCGGCAGCTCGCTCATTACACGCGTCCTACCTGGGCACTAGCTCCTGCTGTTTCTTCTCCCGAGTCTCGCTCTGGTAAGTTGTGACTCCTGTATTCACCCGTCTGTCTTAAGGGCAGTGGTTTGCCCTGTGTCCCCCCTCTCGTACCGATGCAAGAAGTATTGTTGATTTTTTTCAGCCTGTTCAGCGTTTTACTTGCTGTTAGGATTGCTGACTTAAAAAATATTCACAACCTAAATGTTGAGAGTTACGTTTTATTCAGCGGGAATTTTTCGGACATCAAGCCTGGGAGGCAGCATCTCAGTAACCCTGAGAAAACTGCTCTGGGGAGGCGAGGGGGGAGCCAGGTTATAGAGAAGTTTTGCAACAAAGGGCAGGTAGTCTGACCGTCAAAAGATGATTGTTAATGAAAGAAAACCGGATATCTCAAGTTAAGGAATTTAGCGCTTTTCTAAATGTATGGGAAGATGCAAGAGTCTGGGCTCACTGAAATCATACCTCTGACATGCACCTCAGCTACCTGGGGCCAGTATCCCTGTGTTTTCACATCCTGAGTTTCCTCAGGGCTCACTGGCTCACGTTGGAGGGCAGCAGTCACTGCTGACCATGACATCTTTGTTTACCGATATGGCAGGTAATATTCCATTTCTCAGAATGGAGTGGTGACTTCTAAGCTTCTTACATATGGACCTGGAAACTGGAAGTTCCCCTCTTTCTTCTTCGGCTTCTAATTACTTTCCAAGGTTGGATTCCCCACACTGCACCTCTCCTTCTCCCCCCCCCCCCCCGCCCCGGTCCTAACCCTCTAAACATCCAGTGGATGATCAGAGGATTTGTAACCTGAGGGTACGGCCCAGGAAATAGCTATCTCGCTGTCAGAGAGGCTAATTCACATGCTTTGGAGAATGTGGGTAGAAGAGGTGGTGGAAGAGGGGCAATGGTTGGCTGACAGAGTTGGAACAGCAGTAATGTTCCTCTGGGTGCCTTCCCTCGCTCTGTCCCTCAGAGTCACATGGTGGTCCCTGCAGGCTCTCTGGGTGTAGCATCTTGGAGGTCTGGACAACTTCCTTGCTGAGCAAAGGTCTCCCACCTGCAAAGGCTTGGGCTGTTTGAAAAGCCCACTGCACAGCTCTATCATCTGAAGATTTGTGACAGCTCGTTCGTCTGCCTGACTCTGTTGGAAGGAGTTGGCACTTTGAATTATCAAGCACCACTATGAATAGGAGAGGGCAGGAACTCCCCCACTTGGCATTTGTAGTGGCAAATCATGTCTTGGAAAACTTTCAAGATTCTCAGCACTGGCAAAATCCTGGGGAAAGGGGATCAGTCAACTATCATTTATTTATGCTTTCAAAGGGCTCTGGAAACACAGGTAAGAATGGGGTAGAAGAACAAGCCCTATCGTGTATTATTAAACACAAAGTCTTATAATAGGGAGGAAGACTCCCCTCTTGGATAGGTCATGGGGGACTCATAAGGCTCCCTGAGGCTCCAGGCTGGGGCCCTTCTAATGACTTCTTAGGCTACTGGAGAAAGAGAATGGCATTTCCCCCTCTTCAGCCACTTTTGTCTGAAGAACTTTAAGGTATTTCATTAGTAATTTCTTTAAAAGGAGGCAGATACTGCTTTACTTAGGATGGACTCAGAACAGATATACCTGGAGGCTGGATTTTTAAAATGAATTAAGTAAAATATTTATTGAAAGTTTATGAAATGCTAGACATGGTGTGAGGCATTGGGACACAAAGATTAACACAGTGGTCCCCGGCATGTTGCTCACAGCCTACCCAAGGGCAAAGCATGTGTAAAGGCTACTAGATCAATTAATCTATGAGTACTTTTAGAGTATCTGTATGCTCAGGGGAGGTAAAGAAAATTGCATAGCCCATTTCTCCAGGTGCTTCTGAATTGCTAGGGAAAACAGTGAAATCTACTTGGTAGAGTAAAAGGATACTTTAGTGGAATCACGGGCAGCAGGACTTTGAAGAAGGGAGAAGTCAGTGTAGATTGGAGTTTAGAAAAGGTGAGGAAGAAATAGTGGGAGATACATCTGTAAAGGGAAGATGATGCGGGAAAGGGCCTCAGGAGCCAGGCCAAAGAATCGCACTTGATATAATAAAGCAGTAGGAAGCCACTGAAGGTTTTAGAAGGGAAGGGGGTTGTATTAGTCTCCTAGGGCTGCTGTCACAAAGTAGAACAAACTGGTTCACTTAACACAACAGAAATTTATTGTCTCATAGTTCTGGCGGCTAGGAATCAAGGTGTCAGCAGGGCCATGCTCCCTCCGAGACTCTGGGTAGAATCATTCCTCGTCCCTTCCTAGCTTCAGGTGGCGGCCATCCATCCTGGGCTTGTGGCTGCCTCACTCCAATCTCTGGCTGCATCTTCAAGTGGTGTCCTCCCCTCATAGCTAAGCATCTTGTAAGGGCACCAGTCATATTGGATTAAGGGACCATCCTACTCCAGTATGACCTCATCTTAATTAATTACATCTGCAACCCTTTTGCCCAAGAAAGTCATATTCTGAGGTACTGGGGCTTAGGACTTTAGCATTTACCTTTTTGGGGAACACAATTCAACCCATAAGAGGGATGAATTGGTAGAAGTGGGATAATGATAAAGTTAGTCTAAATGTAGTGTGCTAATTGATTGGAGAGGGAGGGCCTTTCTGCCGGGGGTTGTGACAGTATCCGGACCTTCAAGGGGAGGGGGCAGGGGCACTAACGTGAATGGAGAGTTAAGCTTGGCCATGGAGGGTTTTTAGGGAAGAAATGACTACAAGAGAAGCTGAAACTAAGGGTGTGTAATCAAGCAATTTTGATGAGGTCTTGAATCTACATGATTAAAAAAATGATATTGTGATATACACTCAATTAATTGATTTTCATAAACGTATTTAGCAGGAATGAAATGTTTTCTTTTTGTGGGTGGGTGGGCAGTGAGGATCGTAGGTTTAGTTGTGGATGTCGAAAGTAGTTGGAGGTCAGGGCCCAGAGCCTGGGTGAGATTTCAAGAAAGATGTGGATTTGGGAGTCATTCTCCTGGTGAGGGCACTCCTGGAGCTCTTGAGTTATTGTCTGTACCCCTGAGCTGGCTTTGGGGTTGCTGTTTCTTGTTTTGATATTAAACATCTGTGTAAGGAACTCTTCTAGTTGTGTACAGCGTCTCTCTGCAACAGGGTGGAGAGTCCTGGCATAACAAATGAACGCTAGGTACCTTGGGTTGATGGTGTGCTGGGCTTTTTGTGGAGATGTCTCCTTGAGAATGAGATGAGATGTTAGGAGTTATGACACAGAAGGGCTCTATCCAGTTGGCCTGAAACTCTTATTTCCAGGGTATTTCTTGTTCATGCCTCCATGCTCCTGGAACCCTCCCTGTTGGGATTGGAAACAGGATGTTTTCAAATCTCCTAAAACCTCACACAACTGCTTTCTCAGAATACATTGTCTGTCTTTAAACATCTTGAATCATTTCATAACCATCTTGTACTGCAAAACTGGCATTCTCCCAGGGCTCTCAGTGCCGCCTTCCTGCTGGATCACCCACACGTTTGACTTCATTAGTCAATCCAGTTTAAACCTGGCGGTACTGCACATCAGCTGTTTACGTTAGTCCTTGGAGGCCTGGGGGGGTCTTTTTTTTTCTTTTTAAAAATTTTTTTTAAATCTATTTTATTTATTTTTGGCTGTGTTGGGTCTTTGTTGCTGTGCATGGGCTTTCTCTAGTTGTGGCGAGCGGGGGCTACACTTCGTTGCGGCACGTGGGCTTCTCATTGCGGTGGCTTCTCTTGTTGCAGAACACGGGCTCTAGCCACGTAGGCTTCAGTAGTTGTGGCGCACGGGCTTAGCTGCTCTGTGGCATGTGGGATCTTCCTGGACCAGGGCTTGAACCCGTGTCCCCTGTATTGGCAGGAGGATTCTTAACCACTGCACCACCAGGGAAGCCTCAGCCTGGGTGGTCTTAATGGATCCTTGTTAGACCCATTAAGCATCATCAAGGGAGGAAGCAGGATTGGGCAATGAGGACCTCTTAATTCAATTTTGGTTGGATGGATTTACTTATGGACACAAGGAACTTGGTTTGTCATTGGTGTGAGAACTGTGTCTGAGTTCCTGGTAATCACATTTCAGCTCAGCTGGGTGTGAGCTCCTGGACAAGTTTATCTAGGATGCAAGCAAGTCATCTGTATGTTAAGTCTCAACCTGTGCCGGAAAGGACAAAACACAGTGTGAGCAAAGGAAGTGTTTCTCCATGGGGGTCTGCTTGAGTTCATCCTCAGGCAGCCCCTTATCCTATACCTGGAATCTGCTTCTCTTTGACATGTTAGCCAATAGGCTTGTGAAAGCACGTTTCTTCCTCCTTAACAAGAAGACAACAACATCAAAGAGAATGACTGGGGCCAAAAGTATGGATGGGATTTTTGTCAAAAAAAGATTGTCAAGTTAATGCATGACATGGCAAAGCTCCAAACATAATTCTTTCCTAAAATGTCAGGAGGCACAAGGTAGTATAACTCAAATAACTGTGGCAGGAGAGAAATCATAATAAAGATATTTTCCCTTTGTTCAATACTCCACAGTTTAGGAGGCATGTGAAGTCGCTCTTATAATAGTGAATATCTCAGAAAAAAGGAAATTTAATCAAATGAAAACGTTCTGGGCAGCAGTTTTAGATTTTTAACAAATCCCTAATATTTAATCAGTAAGACCTTTTTATTTATATATATATTATTGAAGTATAGTTAAATGCTATAGTTAATTTTTAATGTTTTAATCTCTGCTGTATAGCAAAGTGATTCAGTTATACCTACATTCTTTTTTTATATTCTTTTCCATTATGGTTGATCGTAGGATACTGAATATAGTTCTCTGTGCTATACGGTAGGACCTTGTTGTTTATTCCGTATATAATAGCTTACAACTGCTAATGCCAACCTCCCACGCCACCCCTCCCCCAACCCCCTCCCCCTTGGCAACTACAAGTCTGTTCTCTATAAGACCTCCTTTTAAAACACACACCTTTAATCTTAAATGAGGGAGTTTAAATTTTTAAAATAGAATCCACTGGGTCACACAACCAAAATATACGCAGCTGGTTTGCTTATCCTCAGGAAGAATTCCCTTTTTTGTTCCACGTCGTCAAACCTCAGCCATACCTCCTGGGTGAGTGGTTCGGTTGTCTGTGGCAACTGGGTGGCAGATGTCCAGGTTTTAACTGGGGTTTGTGTTGATTCTTATCATCATGAAAAGAATTGCTGATAATGACATGAAACAAGATTTAAGCTCACAGCTACCGAAATGAGATGAACACAGGATTTATGTAATGGTTCATTCAAAATGAAAAGGGGGTGAGAAAAAGATGACAGGCAACTCTCTAGCATTTTGTGCTTAGTGTGAGGAGTAGATATTAGAAAGCACATCCTCCTTGAGGTGACAAAGCCTGGGGACCTCGTTCCTATGTTGTAAAGCAAGCCAAGCGCTGGTCGACCTCTCCCTGGACTTGGAAGCATTAGTAGCTCCCTACAGAGAGCGCTGAGCTTCTGTCTCCCGCGTGGTCCCATTAGGGCAATCTAGTTAGAGAGCTTGGGCAGGGCCCTGCTGCTTGATCAGTGAGCACACACAGCGCAGAGAGATGGCCTTGGAGAACTGCTGCCCTGCAGGCAGGGTCATTAGTGGGGTGCCAGGTGATCCCCCCCCCCCACCGGAGGGCCTGCTCAACGTCTTGTCTGGTCTCAGCGCTGCTGCCATTCGCCACCTCCCTCCCATGTCTTAGCCTGAATCAATATTACCTGACACAATAAACCAAAATGCGGAAAAAATCTAACCACGTGGAGCTTTACTTACCTGAGGCCAAAACATTTCCCTTGAAGGTATAAACACCTTGAACATCAGAAACCAGTAAGACGTAGGCGAGCCAGGAGGTCCTCCAGCACCCTACCGTGTGTACCCTAGCCCAGCTTGTCCACTTCCTTCCAGCACATGTCAGCATCTGTACTGGTTTTATTTAGGGAGTAGCCGTTGTCTTTTCTCTCCTCCTAGGATGTTAAGCCCTATCTGGATAGGAGTCACGTCCGTAGTGTTGTTGACTGTTATGGCTACAGTGCCCACAACGGGGCCTGACATATATAGATCTGCAATAAGTGTTTGTTGAATGAACCAATGAACTCACAATTTAAAGAACTGACTATCCTCACTACGTCCCTTTTTGCCCCTGTAACCCAAGGCATTTTTAGCTTCTGGAGCTGCTGTGGCTGGTTTGGGTCTTAGGAAGGCTGCTTTGAAACAATTCCACAGGTCTTGACTGAGAGAGAGAGTGCTGGGAAGTGATAAACAATTAAGGGTGAGGGACCTTCTGCTGCTGTTGCCATTCCGGATGCAGCTCTCACACCCACACCCTGCTGGCCATGCTTCAGGGCCCCCTTGCCTTCATGTCTGGCAGGAAGGCCAGCACTGGCTCACCTGGTGGTTAGCGTGGGAATCACAGATGAGAGTCTCAGCCCTTGTGGCTCTTCTATATTTCATGCCGTGCTGCCCCCTTTTTCCACCCCCTCCCCATACTGTTTAAGCTGTTACTTTGCCATAAAGCCACTAGCTTGGCACAGGTGTTTGGCTCATACCAGCAAATCCCCATTAGCCTTTGACTCCTCCAAGAGGCAAAAGGAAAAACCTACCAGGATGCATGAGACACTTTCTCTGTCTGGGCAGATAGAAAGGGATAAAAAGGATTCTGTAGAAACACAAGAGTTTATTTATAGCACTTAAACTTTCCTAGACAGAAAGCCAAAGGTTTTTGCTTTTAACCTATTTTTCTCTTCTTCAAGAGTCTGAAAGAAAAGGAAATCCTAGGCCCTTCATTGTATTTGTTTGTATCTCGCAGGTGTGTATATTTTAAAAATTCACTTTCTTTTTAATTAGACATGTCTTCTTGCCCCCAGGTACTGCTCCTGAGCCCTCATCAGTAGATTTCCTTCATCTAGGGTGTTGTATCAGGTGTCTCTTGCTGCATAAAAACACCCCAAAGCCTAGTGGCTTAAAACAACCACTGTATGTTTGTCCATGATTCTGCAGTTTGAGCTGGGTGCAGCTGGTGGTTCTTCGGATCTCACCTGGGGTCACTTGCGGCTGCAGTTATCTGGGGGCTCAACTGGTGTTGGATCGTCCAAGATGGCTTCACGCACCTGTCTGGCGGGTAGCTGGGACTGTGGACTGGGACACCTCAGTTCCTCATGTGGTCTCTCCTGAGGTATAACTCTGGACTTGTTTCCATGCTGAGACCTAAGGGGGCATGCCCCAACAAGGAAGCACCTGTTCATGCTTCTGCTGGCTTCATGTTTGCTGTCCATTTGGCCCTGGTAGGTCACATGGCCAAGCCCAAGAGTCCGTTTGGGAAGGGGTTGCACAAGGGCCCGGATACCCAGGCATGATTCACTGGGGATCATTACTGTAACAATCTACCCTAGGTATGAAAAGAGGTGCATTATTTATAGGCTTGGCTTTTAAGTTGCTTCAATTAACAGGTTACATTCTCCCATGACTTGCTCATCACTCTCTAATTAGGTCCTGGCCAATCCTACAGAGTTTTCCTCAACCTATTCCAACTAAACATCTATATCAGGAGTTGGCAAGCTTTTTCTGTGAAGGGCCAGAGAGTAAATATTTTAGGCTTTGTGAGCCATAAAGTCTCTGTTGCAACTACTCACCTCTGCTAATGGAGTAGAAGTAGCCATAGATCATATGTAAGAGAATGGGTATAAGCTGTGTTCCAATAAAACTTTATTTATAAAAAACAGGTGATAGGGCAGGTTAGAGCTGTGGGCCATAGTTTGCTAATTCTTGATCTATATCATAATAATTCTAGACTGCCAAAAAAGTATATTACATTCAAGTATTTCTATTTCTCAAACTGAAAACTAAATTTCATCTCTGCAGAATTTGATTTCATCATAAGAAGTAATTGATCAAGGCATGTTACATGTTATTTTTCATCTAATTGCTTAAAATCATAAACAAACTCATAAAATTTTTGCTAAGTATCTTTTTAAGAACTTGGAAAACACTGCATTTACTGAATAAAATGTCATAGGTTGGTTCAGTGAGAGTTGGAGAGGCAATATAAGGTGCAGAGAGCACAAACTTTAGAGTCAGACTGAGTTTAAATCCAGACTACCACTAACTGGCTGTGTGACCACATGCAAGTTACCTGACTTCTCTGAGCTTTAGTTTTCTCATTTGAAAATAGATAACAATAGTCCTACCTCATAGGGTTTTTATGAAGATTAAATGAGTCAGTTCACATGAAATACTTAGCATGATGCCCAGACCACAATAGATGATCAGTTAAAATGGTGATCTAACTCCCTTAAATAGTAATTTTTGATAAGCCTGGGTATATGATAGGGTTTCCAGGTTCATAGTGTTACAGTTTAATTTCAAGAACTTAATTTTAATTTGTTAGAATAGGCAATTTCAGTACAGTCAAAGGACACGAAAATCAACCTACAAAAACTAGCTGCATTTCTATACACAAACAACTATCCAAAAAGGAAACTAAGGGGAATTCCATGGTGGTCTGGTGGTTAGGAATCTGCACTCTCACTGCTGAAGGCCCAGGTTCAATCCTGAGTCAGGGAACTAGGATCCCACAAACCACATGGGTGGCCACAAATAAACAAACCAAAAGGAAATTAAGAACATTCCATTTACAATAGTGTAAAAAAATAAAATATAATACTTAGGAATAAAATTAATCAAAATGGTGATAGACTTGTACACTAAAACCTACAAAACACTGACTAAAGAAATAAAGACAGATGGAACGATGTCCCGTGTTCATGGATAGGAAGAATTAATATTGTTAAAACGTCAGTATTTACCAAAGTGATCTATAGATTCAGTGTAATCCTTATCAAAATCCCAATGACATTTTTACAGGAATAGAAAAACAATCTTAAAAATTCATTTGGAACCATAAAAGACCCCGAATAGCCAAAGCAATTCTGAGCAACAAGAACAAAGTTGAAATGCTCCCTCATTTTAAAATGTATTACAAAGCTACTGTAATCAAAAACAGTATAGTACTAGCATAAAAACAGATAGACTATGAAAAAGAATAAAAGAGACCAGAAATAAACCCTGGCATATATGTATGGTCAACTAATATTGGACAAGGGAGCCAAGAAGACTCAATGGGGAAAAGATAGTCTCTTCAATAAATGGTGTGGGGAAAACTGGATATCCACATGTAAAAGAATAAAATTGGATTATCTCACACCATATACAAAAATCAACTCAAAATGGATCAAAGACTTAAACACAAACCCTGAAACAATAAGACTGAGAAAACGTAGGGAAAAAGCTTCTGACATTGAACTGTACAATGATTTCTTTGATATGGCATCAAAAGCACAGGCAACAAAAGCAAAACAAGACAAGTGGGACTACATAAAACTAAAAAGCTTCTGCACAGCAAAAGAAACCATCAAAATGAAAAGGCAACTTACGCAATAGGAGAAAATATTTGCAGACCATATATCTGACAAGGAGTTAATATTCAAATATATAAGGAACACCTATAATTCAATAGCCAAAAAAGTCCCCAAATAACTCGATTAAAAGATGGGCAAAGGACCTGAATAGACGTTTCTCCAAATAAGACATACAAATGGCCAACAGATGTATGAAAAGGAGCTCAATGTCACTAATCATCAGGGAAATGCAAATCAAAAGCATGAGATACCACCTCACACCTGTTAGGATGGCTGTTATCAAAACAAAAACTCACAAAGGACAAATGTTGGCAAGGATGTGGAGAAAAGGGAACACTTGTACTTTGTGGGAATGTAAATTGGTGCAGCTACTATGGAAAACAATATGGAGGTTCCTCAAAAGATTAAAAATAGAATTACCATTTGATCCAGTGATCCCTTTTCCGGGTATATAGCCAACAGAAGTGAAATCTAGATCTCAAAGAGATAGTTGATAGTTGAACGCACTCCCACGTTCCTTGCAGCATTATTCATGATCACCAAGGCATGGAAACAAATGTCCGTTGATATACAAATGGATAAAGAAAATGTGGTATGTACATAAGGTGTAATATTATTTAGCCTTGGAAAAAGAAGGGAATTCTGCCATTTGCAACAACATAGATGGACCTTGAGGGCATTATGCTAAGTGAAATAAGCCAGAAAGAGAAGTTATGTGTGGAATCTAGAATAGTCAAACTCATAGAAGCAGAGACAGAATGGGGATTGCCAAAGGCTGGGGGAGGGGAACATGGGGGGGGGAACATGGGGAGGTGTTGGTTAAAGGTTACCAAGTTTCAGTTATGCAAAATAAGTTCTGGAGGTCTATTGCTAAGAGGAAAAAAAAAAGGGCACCAGGGCTGCAGAGCCTCTCTGAGCTTTCTGCAAGGGAGTAGGTATGAGCATTGGTTTTGGATATATGGGTGAGAACAGCTTTTACTCTTCATTTAATTTGAAGGAATGTGGGCTCTAAAATCGGACAGAACTAAATTGTACCATTCATGAGCTGTTTACTGCAAGTTTTTTAACCTTAGTCTTTTTTTTAACATATGATTATTGTAAAAATTGAATAATTAATGTGGTAAAAAGTTCTCAGCACAACTAGCTGTAATACAATAACTATTTTAAAAATTTTAGTAGTAAAATTAATATAAATTAACTTAGATCTGAGTACTTTCAAGCCTACTGAAATTAGACTAGCAAATCAACAGCAGTGGCACATAGCTAGACTTGGTGGCCTGCCACAGGGAATATGCATAAACACATGGGACATTACTAGATATCCGGAGAAGGATATACAGATACATTCTCAGATTTGTGAGTAAAACTTTAGTAAAACAGTTTCTTTAAAAAAAGAAAAAAAATTATCTAGTAATAATATCAGCATCCAGGTGCTAGGAATTGTCTATGCATTATTTTCCTTTGTGTGATAAGATGCTGTTGCCAGACATGTGACCCATCATTCTATCCAAATGGTGTGAATAAGAATACCCTTGCTGCTGCAGCTGCAGAATGCATAGAAGTTGCTGGGGTGACCAGACAGTCCTTTGTGTCGCTACTCTACTTACAGCTGTGCTTTAGTATATGCCACAAATAGCTCAGTGACCTGCATTTGACCCCATGGTCAGCGTTTCCTCAGTGAATCTTTGTGACTGTGATATTTGTCTCTACTTCATTGATTTGGGTTTGAAATTTCAGTAGTACTTTTGAGGCTGCTTGGCCAATATTTGAGTACAGTGACACTTAGATGTAGCCCCATGGTCCCAAAAGCCAGTAATCCTTTAGCCAGGATTTACTAAAACAAAGCTTACCTCGCATTTGACTGTATAATGGTTTGACATTAGTTCAGAACAAATACAGTGAATGTCTGCCATGTATCAGGTGCCATTAAAGCTGATAAATTCTATTTTCAATCAGTAATTATATTTCAATGAAGTAAAATCCTTGAAGAAAGATATCCTATGGCTGATGTGTGATTATCCTGTTAGTGTCTGGGGAAGATGGTAAATTTAAAACAGGAATTGGTTCGCTGGCACAAAGGTGGCTGTTTCTGAGCCAGTGCTGCACCCACTGCAGTGGAGAATCCATGTTCAAGGCACTAATGCCAGCCCAGGGAAGCAGAGTTGAAAGCAGCAACTGGTCTCCCAAAGGGCTCTCCTGCTGTAGGACTAGCTAGGCAGAAGCCGACAGGGGCACAGCTAAGTGATTAGAGCCCTGCCAGTGACCCACAATGTGCTCAGCATGAAATAAGGAGGTTCATGACATTATCTCCCCAACGTCCTTGCATGCTTCCCTCACTCCACTTTGGAACTCAAAGGACTTGGGCAAGGCTCAAGCCTCAGCAATTCAGCTATGGGGACTGTAACACCATAGCTGGGGACTGTGGAAATACTGTCCATGGCAATTGATGGGACATCCTTCAGGGAAAAATCCCTAATAATGAAGGGTCACTCTTACCAGTGTGACATTTTTGGAGCCACTGTTATATCTTAACCCGACTTCTTTTGCCCAGAACGTAGCTTTGAAGTTCATCTTAAGATTTTCTTGGGTGTCCAGAGTTTTGCTGTCTCATGTGTTACAGCTTCCATTTACTCTCTAGAAAGCCACCCTTGATGACATCCTATTTAGAAGCTTTTTGACTATTTCTTTTCTCGTCTCGTACAAATTTGTGTGCATCAGAATCACCTGGAGGCTTTATTACAACACGGATTGCTGGGCATTTCTATCAAGTTCTCTGGTCATGGTTGCTCGTCTAGAGACCACATTTTGAGAATCACTGGTCTTAACAGGAAGAGGAAAAAAAAATCTAACAGTCTGATATACTGTGCTACGTGAAAGTTCTGTGATAGCTTAAATGAGCATATGAAAGGGTTAAAGAGGTTTACTGTGACCCTGTTTTCTTTAACACCTATTAAGATCCTGACACTCTAGCATTTCCTAGCTACAGCTTGCTCCTAGTAACTACTCAACATTTATTACAGGCAAACAATTTGTATCAGGCAACTGTGAGAAGAGCAAAACCTCTAGATGAGATAAGTAATATAGTTTATTTCTATTGAATCTTTCCTATGTCCTATTTTCTTTCCACTTATTTTTTTCCAGAAGTGGGATAGAGGGGGAAAATTCAGATTAATTAAAAGTTTGAGTCAAAGCACCGATACAGTTGTAGAGAAGACTGGAGGAGGAAGGCGATAGTAACGGAGTGAGGGAAACGCTGACACGCTGGCTGTAGCACAATTCAAGTTTATTCCATTTGTTCTTGCAACACAAAACTTCAACACAATATTATTTAGCATTCTGATGTACATGAACTAGGATAATATGAGAAACCCAATTGTGTCAAACGCATTACATTGTGGAAAAAATGAACTCAAATATATCAAAATGCACAAAGCACTAGTCTTCCTCCATTACTGCTTAGAAAGATATGATTGTTTCTCCATTTACAAAATAGAATCAGGACAATTTAAATTTTTTAAAATTTTGCATGCAAAACACTGCAGTTACTTATGCAGGAGGGCACTCTCACCAGCTTCTTCTATACACAATCGAGTATACAGTATTGCATGGAAGAAAACAGCAGCTCAGTTGAAGATTTAGGAAAAAAAAATCAAATAGGTACATATAGATTTGAAATCCATTATTTGGGGGAAAGAAATCAATGAATCAAGGGCGTACTTGCTGGCAGCTTCCACTCACTGCACCCACCTACCTCGCCTTCATGCCCCACTGGGTTTAGAAGGTGAGCTGTGAACTACTGCATCGATTCTTGTGCCGTAGCTCAACTGTAAGTCTACAGATACCAGTCTGAGGCTGCAAGGGGGAATCTGTTAGTATACTAATGGAGACAGGTAAACCACCTGTTTTCACTTGATACAGTGCATACGATATGACTGACTTAATACAAAACTACAGAACATGCAAGATTTTTTCTGAGATGTTAAATATTAACTTCAGTGGAGAACAAAAAACTTACTTAATCTTTTACTAATGCATGTAGTACCAAAAAGCAGACAAGGTTTTAGCTTCCTTTAGTCAAAATATGAGCATTAAGTGTTGTGAATTTCTCTGCCAAGTGGTTCAGAAATACATTATAAATAACCTAGTTAAAAAAAAGAAACTAAACCATCTTGGTCAGTCTATTCTGTTTATCTGTTATTTTCTCAAGCAACTGCTTCATAATTATGGGGTTTACAAAACGGCCAAGAAAGAAGAGGGAAGGCAGAGTAGCCTCTACTGCATTACAAGGAACACGAGGATGAAGTGTACACAGAATCACATGGCCTCCAGACCAGGTGACTGTGGAAGCAGACCAGGTTTAGGAATAACAGGACAATGCACTCTGCAGCAGCCAACTACACAAAACACTTTGAGAGTAAAGGTAAGACTGCGTCGAGAGTAAAATCCAAGCCTTTTAAACAGCAGTATGCCAAGAAGTGGAAACAAAGATATCAAAACAGCTTGTCACTCCGCTGACAGTTACAGTCTGATAGAGTGCCCTCCATCTTCAGTGAGGATAGCTCTGTGTTTCAGTTCAGTGATGTTATGAAGTACTGATTACCGACTTTTAATCCTTAAGACAGCAGACTTAGCCAAATGTATCAAAGTTTTTAAACCAGCATTTTGTGATTGTTTTCTTGGATGCAGGAAAATTACAGGGTTAGGCTAGTTTTAAGTGAAAAAGCCACAGGATAAAAAAAGGGTTCACGGGGAAAAACACACACACACCAACCCACACACCAACCAACCAATCAGCAAGTGGCCAATAAGACTTGTTGGCCAGGCTGACTGTTCTTGGTACTAGTTTAACCCTGCTGTAGAATGCTACATTGCCTTAAAAAATCATCATTAATTCTTTGTTATCCACAATCTGAATATAAGTCCCTCACCCACCCTCCCCCGTTTTAAAAATTTGAGGTACATTCAATTATTGCATGACATGGCTAAGGAAAAACCCTTATATTTTTAGTAAGCTTATATGGATGGCAAGTCAAAGGAATCTTAATATTTTATATGCAGGACAGCAAATTTAAGGGTGTATGTTTTAATTAGCTGTACTGCTCATGAAATAAACATTAGAAAATGTGTCTTAATATTTTCTGCAGGTCCCAAGAACACCATTTTAGGGCACTGTATTTTAAGAACACAGAATACAATTTGAAGTTCTCACATTTTATGCAATGCATAATATAGAAAGGAAAAAATATATATTATGCAGCTGGGTTGGCATACGTTCAGCAGAAGCCTATCAACACCTCAGGGAAACTCGGTAACACGCATATTTTTAAGGGATGGGGTTAAATTTGTCCAAACAGTAAATCTCACCCCAGTGATAGCTTTGGTGCAATAAGTAATCAGCATCCAGGATGGGTCTGAGAGAGGCATTCCAAAGAATGTTCCTTGATTCTCCAAACACAACTGAGGCCAATCCATTCAAATAGCAAATGAAGAAAATCCATAGGTACTAAGACAACTGTTCTCTCTTTATGATACTAACAGGCTTATGGCTATGATTCTATTTTTAAATCCCCTTTTACTACCAGCAGGAGTTTGAAAGTGTTTTCAATGTTCTATAAATGTCTGAATCTAGAGGAAAAAAATATGCATACTGGAATGATTTCTCCTTTAGACTTCCAAAATTTTGAGATTTTATAAATAAAACTAGTCAGTTTTATCTAAAGATACATGAAATCCATGTGAAGGGGGAGAGGAAATCCAAAGTTCAGCCGCCCAGCAGTTCAGGAGTGTGCCCCTCCTCGCCTTAAATGAGCTTTCACATAAAGCTGGAAGTCACCGAGGGAAGATTTGGTCACCAACCACAGGCAGCGCTCTTAACTATGCCGGGAGATCCCCACTAGAGTGAATCTTAAGGCAGAAGGCTAGAGCTAATTGCTTATCTCAGCACCCTAAGTTACGTCACAGCAGCCACTACTGCTCGCACAGATGGGGCTACCAAATGTATAGTTGGCCTTGGTATAGTCAGACTCTCAACGCAATCTAATTAATAAATTAGCCAGGGAGCTGAAAAGGTCAAACGTTAATGGTATATTTTGTCTTTACTCTCCCATGGGTATAAGCTGTGTTTTTTTTTACTGGAAATGGAAAAGAGGCTGACCTGATCAGGAATCCTAGTAGAAGCCTGATCTTGTTTTTCTCCTCTCCTCCCAAACATTGTTTTTTTCTGGTAGTCTGATTTGTTATGAATTTCTCTCTCCCCTCACCCCTCTAGAAGTATTTTAGCTGAAGAAGCTGGCAGATAGAGAGTGACAGACAGACAGGCAGCAGTGTGAGGCCACAGGAGAGTCATTCTTCCAGAGCTGTTAGCCCATCCGTCCATCACTGAAGAAGGGCTTTGATTGCCTGGTTGTCAGTGGCTTCAAAGGCAGTCAGTCCATCTGGACCTTTCACAGTCTTATCAGCACCCTGGAAAAGAGGAAAGAGCCGTTATCATTAAACGAGGCCCACAACCAGGAGAAGAGAGTGAAAGCCAGGGCGCTTGGCAGAGGCAAAACTCCTTTACTACCGGAGTCCATTCTAGTGAAGGAAAAGCCCCGAACAGCTGGCAAGGTTAGAGACTAAGCTGTAAAAACACCAGATTATTTTTCAGGCACTAGAAATGTAAACTAGAAACACAACTTGCCAATAACATAGGCAATGACTGACTTTTATTTATACTATCATATATTTACTCAATTAAGCTTTAAAAAAGAAGATCCCTATGTAGTATAAAACAGGGAGGGTTGGGAAGGAAATCACTTTTGCTAAAGAAGAAAGTATTACTGCGACAAAATTATCTTTTTTTCTTCTTTGCAACACTTTTTGGAGAGTGCATAAGTAATGCACACATTTGTAAAATCTAGAACTTACAAACCTTTTATTTTAGACATTCCTAAAGAACATGTACAATATTGGTCATTATACTTAAAAAACTCAGCAGTAAATGGCTGGGATGTGGGCTAGGAAAGGAGGGTCCCTGCTATCATCCAGGGAAATTCTCTCCAGCTTGCTCTCAATGCTTCATGCAGAGGGTGCTGTCATGGAACATTTTACTTGCAACATGGCACTCTAGTTTCGAGAATGTGTACGCATACCTTTGTGTCTATTGTTTTTATCTGTCTTCCCTTATTAGAGTAAAAACTCAATGGGAGTAGAAATCTTGTTCATATTATCCACTATTGTGTCCCCAGTATCTAAAAAAGTACCTAATGGGCGGTGGGTGAATTTGCTCCCAAACCAAGTCTGAACCTCTCTAACTTCCACAGATAGCAACACTCCACCATGGAAAGGTTCTCTGCTAGCTCCAGCCCAACCTGTATGTATTCACCAAATAACCTCTTGTGTCCTGGCCTCCTCCCATTGCCAAGTCTCACTCATTCCTGAGGCCTATGGAATTGTCTAAACTTGGCATGCATGGTCCTGTAGAGACAAACTCGAGTCAAATTCACCAGTCTCTTTTCCCATTAATCTTTCAATACTCTAATCCTCTGGAATGTCACCATTCCTCAATGTACCAGGTGCCATGACTTTACACTTGTTGGAATATGGAATGCCTTACCCCCTTTCTGCTGGCAAATCATTCACTCATTCAACAAATATTTACTGAATGTTTGATGCACAGACACAAAACAAGATAGAGCCTGCCAGTTTGGCTGGTGTGAGAGACAGACAAGTCAACCAGTATGACACAGTGGGATGAGAACAACAGCGTTATGCACAGTGATGAGTGGTCTGTAAACCATAATGGGATGTGGTTAGGAGAGTGTAAGAAAGTCCTTCTGGATGAGGTAATGCTTGAGCTGAGCCATGAGTAAGTACAAGTTGATCAGGTAAACCAGGAAGGAGATGACAGACATTCTAGCAAGTGTTAAATTATCACAGAGTCCTCCTCAGTATGACTATAAAAGTCTGTTTTCTCTTTTTCTAATTGAATTTAACTGCATTATGGAACATATGGAACTTACAGTTAAGTGAGAGAGAAATCTGTGAGTGAGAACTTCAGTGTGGTGAGTACTCCAACACAGGTTAAGTGACAATAATTGGGACCATTGTATCCAAAACAAATTTTTAAATTTATTTTTTATTGAATTACAATGTTGTGTTAATTACTGCTGTACAGCAGAAGTGGCTCAGCTATATACATATACAGTACACATTCTTTTCCATATTCTTTTCCATTATGGTTTATCACGGGATATTGAATACAGTTCCCTGTGCTATACAGTAGGACCTTGTTGTTTACCCATTCTATACATAGTAGTTTACATCTGCTAATCCCACATTCCCACTCCTACCCTCTCCCACTGCCCCCCACCCCCTGCCCTGGGGCAACCCCCAGTCTGTTCTCTATGTCCCTGATTCTGTTTCATAGATAGGTTCATTTGTGTCATATTTTAGATTCCACATATAAATCATATGGTATTTGTCCTTCTCTATCATACTAAGTTAAGTAAGTCAGAAAATCTCTAGGTTCATCCATGTTGCTGCAAATGGCATTATTTCGTTCTTTTTTATGGCCGAGTAGTATTCCATTGTATATAGGTACCACATCTTCTTTATTCATTCATCTGTTGATGGACATTTAGGTTGTTTCCATGTCCTGGCTATTGTGAACAGTGCTGCTATGAGCATAGGGGTGGCATGCATCTTTTTGAATTTTGTCTGGATATATGCCCAGGAGTGGGACTGCTGGATCATATGGTAATTCTATTTTTAGCAAAACAAATTATTTCTTATTCAATATTGATAACTGTTTTTATGACTAACATTGTAAACTGTAATTCTGCATTAACAAAAAGTTAAATATCATAGTGAATATCCGTTGCTTTTTAGCTGCCAGACTTCCCTTCTTTTGATAACAGCACCCTAATTTCATTCTGGGGAATCATTTCTCCCCATTGTGTGGACTCCTAGAACTTTAACTTAAGGTGCCATGTACCTTCCTTGCCAGGCATCAAAGCAGGACGCTCACTTCTGGATTTTGAATCTTGATTAGAGAGAACAATAGAAAGACAACAAGAAGTCAGAGCTCATTTATTTCTGTGTTATCACCCAGAAGAGACAGTTGAGAAGTTCCTGCTATCTAGAGTCTTACAGCTACCATAGCTCTGGCCTCTTCTGAGCCTGGTCCTCCAGCTTTCCTATTGATTCTATGACTAATCCAACATCTTCAAAAATTCCTTTTCTACTTGTTAGAGTCAACTTCTGCTATTTGCAACCCCAAAAATCTGATAAAAGTATTAAAAATTTTATACAAATCATCTTTTTTTTCTAATTGTAATACAGACTAATCACAGAACTCAGAATACACACCAAAAAACTCCCGGTAAAAAGAATTCCATTGATAATAGCATCAAAAAGAATAAAATGTTAGGAATAAAGTTAATGAACTCAAACCAGTTCTTCTAAAAAAGATAAACCAATTTTGTCAACGTGGAAAAGGATATTAAAAGAAAATGATTTTTTGATACTTGATGCAGTTATTGGAGAACTTAAGTATATCTGGCCTCACCCCTTTCTCAGTAGTTATTAGTTCTAGTGATTATATACTATATACTATATACTATAGTATAGGAAATATACTATATACTATACTCATGCCACGGAAATATACTATATACTATACTTGAGTATATACTATGTATATACTATGTATATACATATATGAGTATATACTATGTATATACATATATATACTATGTATATACTATATACTATGAGTATATACTATGTATATACATATATGAGTATATACTATGTATATACTATGTATATACTCATGTATATAGTATATACATGAGTATATACTATACTCATGCCACTATTTGAGTTATTAACTTCAGAGATTACCTTCTGACTCCCTGCTGCATGGATGCTGCTCTAGCAGGGAGCACATCCCTTCCCCACATCCTCCCAATGTCTTATACTTCAAATAGCAGTTTCTGTTTCTTTGTAAATATTTTTGTATTTAAAACCTGTTTCTTGTTCCATCAAATTCCTCTACTTTATAAGATACTTTCTCTACCTTCCCATTACTGCCTCTACCTCTTAAATTGCCAGCTTTTCTATTTTGTCAAGATTAACTTTTATATTCGGTTCTGTAAAAACTGTTGTTTATTGATTGATTTTTTCCTCCTATAGTCACCATACTGTATATTATATCCCCAGGACTTACTTATCTTATAAATGGAAGTTTCTACCTTTTGACCACCTTTACCCATTCCTCGCCCCCCCCCCCACCTGTTTTCTGTTACCTGTGAATTTTGAGACTCTTCATATAAGTGAGATAATACAGTACTTGTCTTTCTCTGATTTATCTCACTTAGCATAATGCCCTCAAGGTCATCCATGTTGTTGCAAATGGCAGGATTTTCTTCTTTTCTTAATAGCTAAATAATAATCCACTGCATTATGTGTGCATATGTGTGTGTGCATATACACACCCACACAGCCACCCCATTTTATTTATCCATTATCCATGCATCTGTGGATAGACACTTAGGTTATTTTCCTGTCTTGGCTACAGTAAATAATGCTGCAGTGAACACAAGGTGTAGATAACTTTTTGAGTTAGGGTTTTTTGTTTCCTTCAGATAAACCCCCAGAAGTAAAATTGCTGGATCACATGGCAGTCCTATGTTTAATTTCTTAAGGAACCTCCATACTGTCTTCCACAGAGACTGCAGCAATTTATATCCCCTCCAATAGTGCACAAGGGTTCCCTTTATTCCACATCCTTGCCAACACTTATTATTTCTTATATCTTTGATAGCAGCCATTCTCATAGGTAAGAGGTGACAATTCATTGTGGTTTTGATTTGTATTTGCATGATGATTAGTGACGCTGAGGAACCTTTTTATGTATCTGTTGGCCATCTGTATACCTTCTTTGTATAAATAAATGTCTATTCAGATCCTCTGCCCATTTTAAAATCAGATTTTTTTTTCTACTTTTTTTTTCTATTGAGTTATATGAATTCATTATATATTTTGGGTATTATCCCCTTATCAGATACATGGTTTGCAAATATTTTTCTCCCATTCTATAGGTGGCCTTTTCATTTTGTTGATGGTTTCCTTCGCCTTTAGTGTCAAATTCAAAAACTCATCACCAAGACGAATGTCGAAGAGCTTACTATCTATGTTTTTCTCTAGGAGTTCCATGGTTTCAGGTCTTATTTTAAAGTCTTTAATTCATTTTGAGTCGATTTTTGTGTATGGTGTAAGATAGTGGTCCAGTTTCATTCTTTGCATGTGCCTGTCCACTTTTCTCAACAGTATTTCCCTATTATATATTCTTGGCTGCTTTGTGGTAAATTAATGACTGTGTGTGTGTGTGTGTGTGTGTGTGTATATGAGTTTATTTCTGGATTCTCTATTCTGTTCCATTGATCTATGTACCTGTTTTCACATCAATACTATACTGTTTTGATTCCTACATATTTGTAATATCATTCGGAATCAGGAAATGTGATGCTGCTAGCTTTGTTCTCTTTTCTCAGGATTCCTTTGGCTATTCAGGATCTGCTGTGGTTCCATAAAAATTTTAGCATTGTTTAATCTAGTTCTGTGAAAAATGCCGTTGGAATTTTGATGGAAACTGCATTAAAGCTTGCTTTGGGCAGTATGGACATTTTAACAATATTAATGCTGCCAATCCATGAGCACAGAATATCGTTCCATTTATTAGTGTCTTCTTTAATATATTTCATCAATGTTGTACAGTTGTCAGCATAAGAGTCTTTTGCCTCCTTGGTTAAATTTCTTTCTAGGTATTTTATTCTTTTTGACGCAATTTTACGTAGAATTAAAAAAAAATCTCTTCTAATTTGTTATTAGTGTATAGAAACACAACTGATTTTTGTATATTGATTTTGTATCCTGCAAGTTTACTGAATTAGTTGAACAGTTCTAACAGTTTTTTTTGTTTGTTTGTTTGTTTTTGTGCCGTACGCGGGCCTCTCTGTTGTGGCCTCTCCCGTTGCGGAGCACAGGCTCCGGACGCACAGGCTCAGCGGCCATGGCTCACGGGCCCAGCCGCTCTGCGGCATGTGGGATCTTCCCAGACCTGGGCACGAACCCGTGTCCCCTGCATTGGCAGGCGGACTCTCAACCACTGCGCTACCAGGGAAGCCCCTAACAGTTTTTTAGTGGAGTCTTGAGGGTTTTCTATATGGAGTATCCTGTCACCTGCAAACAGAGAACATTTTACTTCTTCCCTTCCTACTTGGATGCTTTTTATTTCTTTTCTTGCCTAACTGCTCTGGCTAGGGACTTCCAGTACTATGTTAAATAAGTGGTGAGAGTGGGCAACCTCATCTTGTTCATTATGTTAGGGGAAAAACTTTCAGTTTTTCACTGTTGATTATGATGTATAGCTTGTGGCCATAATACGGCCTTCATTATGCTGAGGCATGTTCCCTCTACAGCCACTTTGTTGAGTGTTTTTATTATGAACGTTAAGTTAACGTCAAATGCATCTGCTGAGAAGATCATAAGATTTTTATCCTTCGTGGTGTCTGTGGTGTTCACGCTGATGGAGCTACAGATGCTGAATCATCCTCGTGTCCCCAGAATCAATCCCAGTTGATCATGGAGTATGATCCTTTTAATGTATTGCTGAATTTGATTTGCTAACATATTGTTGAGGACTTTTGCATCTATGTTCATCAGGGATATTGGTCTGCAATTTTCTTGTGGCATCCTTGTCTGGTTTTGGTATAGGGGTAATGCTGGCCTTGTAAAATGAGTTTGGAAGCGGTCCCATCTGTACTGATGTTTTTGGGAAGACTTTGAGAAGGACTGGTATTAATTCTTCATTAAATGTTTGGTAGAACTCACCAGTAAAGCGATCTGGTCCTGGATATTGATAGACTTTTACAGTTAAAATATATAAACAGTGCTTAAATTACTTCTGGGTAAACACTGCTCACTGTGGCACCTAGCAGACAACTATGATCAGTTTTATTTCTATTGTTCCAATATCAAAACCCTGTGCAACTCTCCCAAGTGACAGAATCGGGAGATCCACACCCAAGTTTTCCCCACTCCTGTTCATTCATTTACAAATAACAACTTTTGACCCAATTTGTTATGGTTTGGCTAAACTGCTATAACAAAGAGGCTAAAACACAATGCATTAAACTAAGTTAATTTATTTCTCTCTCATAAAACAGTCTACTGCTAAGTGTGCTCACCTCCACATGTGCTTCCAGCCTGCTGGATGTGGGGGTGAAAGTCCCCAGTAAGTGGCTTCACATTTTAGGTGATGATCTAGAAGTGGCACACATCATTTGTGCACATCCCATCAGCCCAAACTTAGACACAAAGTCATATCCACTGCAAGGCAAACTGAGATACAAGGACTAGCTAGGCTGCAATGTATGCACCCAGTTAAAACCTGGGGTTCCCCTTCTAAAAGAAAGAGTAAAAAATGGACACAGAAGGCAATTTAATCCATGCTGTCCTGAAAATGCTTTAGAATATTATCTCCAGGTTCTGTCTGTCTAGCCTGCCTCTCCTTCCTGCACCCACTACTTCCACTCCACCCTCCTCCCCTTTACTTTCTCTCTGCTTTGTTTAAATGCTGGATTCTCCATGGTTCCGGTCTTTGGCACTCTTCGCTTTTTGCCTGACCTCATCCATGTTACAATTTAAGTTCCAACCTTTGTACTCATTTTGAACATCTACCCTGATCTTTAAACCCATATATATATAAACACATATACATGCCACTGAGACTTATCTACTTTAAGTCCCAGAAATACCACAAACTCTACGATTCCTAAAGTGAATCCATGATCTTTTCCTACAAACTTGTTTCTTTTTCTGGAGTATTCACTATCATGGTAAGAACCACCTTCCAGGAACTGTGGAGACACTATGCAGTTCTTGTTGTTTACTTCACATGTTATCAGTCACCAAATCTTTAGACCATAATGTTCCTAACATTTTCCACCTGTCCTTGCTACCACTACTTACTTTCTTAGTTCAAGATTTTCATATGAAAATTCTAATGGAAGCTAGCCTCATCCACTGGAGGGCAGAGAGCAGAAGCAAGAAGAACTACAATTCTGCAGCCTGTAGAATGAAAACCACATTAACAGGAAGACAGACAAAATGAAAAGGCAGAGGACTATGTACCAGATGAAGGAACAAGATAAAACCCCAGAAAAGCAACTAAAAGAAGTGGAGATAGATAGGCAACCTTCCAGAAAAAGAATTTTGAATAATGGTAGTGAGTATGATCCAGGACCTCGGAAAAAGAATGGAGGCAAAGACTGAGAAGATGCAAGAAATGTTTAACAAAGACCTAGAAGAATTAAAGAACAAACAAACAGAGATGAGCAATACAATAACTGAAATGAAAAATACACTAGAAGGAATCAATAGCAGAATAACTGAGGCAGAAGAACAGATAAGTGACCTGGAAGATGGAATGGTGGAATTCACTGCCATGGAACAGAATAAAGAAAAAAGAGTGAAAAGAAATGAAGACAGCCTAAGAGACCTCTGGGACAACAGTAAATGCACCAACATTCACATTATAGGGGTCGCAGAAGGAGAAGAGAGAAAGGACCAGAGAAAATAGCTGAAGAGATTATAGTTGAAAACTTCCCTAACATAGGAAAGGAAATAGCCACCCAAGTCCAGAAAGCACAGAGTCCCAGTCAGGATAAACCCAAGGAGAAACACACTGAGACACAGAGTAATCAAATTGACGAAAATTAAAGACAAAGGAAAATTATTAAAAGCAACAAGGGGAAAACGACAAATAACATACAAGGGAACTCCCATAAGGTTAACAGTTGATTTCTCAGCAGAAACTCTACAAGCCAGAAGGGAGTGGCATGATACACTTAAAGTGATGAAAGGGAAGAACCTACAACCAAGATTACTCTACCCTGCCAGGATCTCATTCAGATCCGATGGAGAAATCAAAAGCTTTACAGACAAGCAAAAGCTAAGAGAATTCAGCACCACCAAATCAGCTCTACAGCAAAGGCTAAAGGAACTTCCCTAAGTGGGAAACACAAGAGAAGAGAAGGACCTACAAAAACAAACCCAAAACAATTAAGAAAATGGTAATAGCAACATACATATCAATAATTATTTTAAATGTGAATGGATTAAATGCTCCAACCAAAGGCACAGGCTTGCTGAATGGATACAAAAACAAGACCCATATACATGCTGTCTACAAGAGACCCACTTCAGACCTAGGGACACATACAGACTGAAAGTGAGGGGATGGAAAAAGATATTCCATGCAAATGGAAAGTGAAAGAAAGCTGGAGTAGCAATACTCATATCACATAAAATAGACTTTAAAATAATGTTACAAGAGACAAGGAAGGATACTACATAATGATCAAGGGATCAATCCAAGAAGAAGATATAACAATTATAAATATATATGCACCCAACATAGGAGCACCTCAATACGTACGGCAAATGCTAACAGCTATAAAAGAGGAAATCGACAGTAACACAATAATAGTGGGGGACTTTAACACCTCACTTACACCAATGGACAGATCATCCAAACAGAAAGTTAATAAGGAAACACAAGATTTAAATAACACAATAGACCAGATTTAATTGATATTTATAGGACATTCCATTAGAAAACAGCAGACTACACTTTCTTCTCAAGTGCACATGGAACATTCTCTAGGCTAGATCACATCTTGGGTCACAAATCAAGCCTCGGAAAATTTAAAAAATGGCAATCGTATCAAGCATCTTTTCTGACCACAATGCTATGAGACTGGAAAGCAATTACAGGAAAAAAAAACTGTAAAAAACCACGAATACATGGAGGCTAAACGGTGCGCTACTAAATAACCAAGAGATCACTGAAGAAATCAAAGAAGAAATAAAAAAATACATAGAAACAAATGACAACAAAAACACAATGACCCAAACCCTCTGGGACACAGCAAAAGCAGTTCTAAGAAGGAAGTTTATAGCAATACAATCTCACCTCAAGAAGCAAGAAAAATCTCAAACAATCTAACACGACACCTAAAGCAACCAGAGAAAGAACAACAAAGAAAACCCAGTCAGTACAAGGAAAGAAATCATAAAGATCAGAGCAGAAATAAATGAAATAGAAATGAAGAAAACAATAGCAAAAATCAATAAAACTACTAAAAGCTGTTTCTTTGAAAGCTGGTTCTTTCTTGCCTCTGCAACCTTCTCACATTGCTGCTTCTGCTTGGCAAGGTACTCCAGTTCTCTATTAGATTCTTGGACACTAAGTTGCTAAGATTCAACTCAAGTGTCAACTGCTTTTTGAAGTTACATTTGTGGTACCTAAAGTTTTAATGACATCCTTATTTATAACACACTATGCCCTTGACTCCCAGGACCACACGTGACCTCTTCTTCCTTTAGGTCTCTGCTGTTACATATAAACTCCTGTCACAGCAATCACAACACTTTGTGCACTTGTTTGTGCACTTGTTTTACATTTTACTAAATATGGTGACAGCAGTAACCATGTTTATCAGTCTCTGAAATCACAAGGCCTTGCACAGTGTCAATAACAGGCTATCAAATGATATTAGAAAAATTAAATGTTTTTTAAAATTAATTGATATAGACAGGGACTGTACACATACAATAAAGGACTAGATCAGGACTAGGCTCACCTGCTTATAGTTACAGCGTGATTCTGATTGTGATAGTTTCCTGGAGGAGGAAAAGGTTGCTACAGCCAAGTTAAGTGGCCCAAGTAGAGAGGCCATTTGTCATTCTAGGGAGTAAAAAAGCTTTAAAACCTCACCAGTAATTTCTTCATTTTCAAAAGTTACCGCTTTAGACAATCAAGTATTATTTGATAGTAAGTTGTAGAATATGGGGAATGTTTAAAAAAATTCATCATACTGTCTCTGCCCTTGAATAGAATAGTTTACAATGTAGCTAGAAAGATAAGATATACTGGCATGAAACAAGAGTGCATCTTTATCTACTTCTTACTTCAGATAGCTCAATTCTGCTTTATACCACCAGGTTTTTTTTGTGTGTTTTAAAAAAAATTACCACCAGTTCTTAATCTGGACAAATAGGCCAGAAAACTGGATTAGTAACATTTTAAGAATGAAACTCTTAAACTTGTACTCAGGTTATCTGACATTATCTTGACAGAAGGCTTTCGTGGCAAAGATGATGATTATAATTATACTAATCAATTGTTAGAACACTACGCAGCTTTGTTTCAATGCAAAATTTATCAAATCAATTAAAAAATTAGCATTTAGATACACACATGACATCTTGGCGGACATTTCTGTATTATGTTGCTAGATACTGTTTCACAACCTTGGAATATAACCACTATCTCAGAAATAAAAATTTAGCAACCAGGGTTTGGTATATTCAACTCACTTTTGGAAAGAAAGTGGGTTAGAATCAAGTACAAAAGGAATGCCTGAATAAATATATCTGCTATTAAATGTCCCAACAAGGACTCTTAAAATGTAAAGGAACAAAGCAATTCTTTGTGCTCTCCCTTTAACCACTTGATTAACTTTCAATTGTTTCCATGAAGCTCTTCGGGAGTTTCCAGGACAGCTGGCTCCCTCTCTTCCTGTATGCCCCCTGGCACGTTGCTGATCATACTTCAAGGTGTATATTGGGTTGGTCAAAAAGTTCGTTCGGTTTTAAGTAAAAATAAAAGACACATTTTTCATTTTCACCAAGAACTTTATTGAATGGATTCATTAACCAAATGAACTTTTTGGCCAACCCAGTACTACAGCTTGGCTCATCCAAAGTCTAGCGCAAACCCCTTTTTTCTGTGCTTTCCTCTCCTATAGAGGCTGAAAAGGCACTGAATCCCCAGACTCCCTTAAAGCTACAGGTGGCCATCTGGCACAAAGCTGGCATCTCGTGGATAGCTTTCCTTTTCCAATAAAGCCTCAGGGAGGAGAGTGTCCTTAACTGTTTCCCTTCTCCCTGCCCAAAACAGACACAATGCCTGGAGGTTCAGCAGTCATCTTGCAACCGTAAGGAGTGGGGAAGACAGGGGAGAAGAGAGTGTGGGGTACTGAGGACAAGTGGAGCCAGCTACTCAGCCCTGGACTGCTTACCTTCAGGCATTTCAGTAAGAGCCACTTGTTTTTTTTCTAAGTTGAAATATAATTGACAGAGACCATTATATTAGTTTTAGTTGTACAACATGACGATATGATATATGTATATATTGCAAAATTTACCACAATATGGTTAGTTAACATCCATCACTGTAGAGTTATGAATTTTTTTTCCTTCTGATGAGAGCTTTTAAGCCTTACTGTCTTTCACAGCTTTCAGGTATATAATACAGTACTAAGGATAGCTACCGTGCTGTTGTTGCATCCCCAGGACTGACTTACCTGGTAATTCTAGGCCTCTAACCTTTTGACCCCACACACCCTCCACCCAGCCGCCTGCCTCTGGCAACCATCAATCTAATCTGTTCTCTGTATCTGAGTTTGTTTCGTTTTTGTTGTAGATTCCATATATAAGTGAGATCATACAGTATTTTTCTCTGTCTGACGTATTTCATTTAGCGTAATGCCTTCAAGGTCCATCCATGTTGTCACCTAGAGATTATCATACTAAGTGAAGTCAAATTTATGGTTTCACTTTTATGTGGAATCTAAAAAACAGTACAAATGAACTTATTTACAAAGCAGAAACAGACTCACAGACTTAGAAAACAAACTTATGGTTACCAAAGGGGAAGGGTGAGGAGGGATAAATTGGGAGTATGGGATTAACAGATGCACCTACCATATATAAAATAGATAAATAACAAGGATGTATGTATAGAACAGGGAACTATATTCAATATCTTGTAAGGGAAAAGAATTTCTAAAAGTATATAGATATACACACACATATATATTTATAACCAGATCACTTTGCTGTACACCTGAAACTAACACAATATTGTAAATCAACTATACTTCAAGTTAAAAAAATTGTGAATCACTATATTGTACACCTGTAACTTATATAATATTGTACATCAACTACACTTCAAAATAAGAAAAAGCAGGTGGTGTGGTTCAAGGACATACTGAACCTGGCCACCCAACTTTACCACAAATTAGTTGTGTAACTTTAGGCAGGTCCCTTAACCTTTCTGTGCTACTTTCTGCAAATAAAATGGTAAACCTAACATGATTTCGGCAGTAACTCCTAGATCAAAAATTCTCTTAATCTCTCTTAAAAATAAGAACTAATTATACAATGGAGTATTATTCAGCCACGAAAAAGAAGAGCCACTTTCTTGTTTAAATCTCTGTAGTAGGAGTTTTTGTTACAGTTGAACCCTACTTCCCTTACAGCACTTGTCATAGTCCTTTATTATCTGTTAACTGTGCTTCATTGGATATGAAACCATAGGACCAGGTGTTAAATCTTGCTTCTCTAACTTCAATGCCATGCTCCTCCTCATCTGCGCCCCCTCTGCCTCTCTAAACAACATGCTAACCATGCAACAGGGAATGACATGTATTCTACATTTCTCTTCATTTTATTTCTCCTTTGGAGACAGTGACTACAGTTCATTTTCAGTTGCATATATAATGGTCTTAGGTTTGTTCTTATGTTACCCCTTGTGAAAATATGATTTTTAACATCTCCACTGTAGTCATATCTAGCAAAAACAGAAAGATCATTTCAAGGTTTCAGAGAGAAATTCATCATGGAAATATAAGGGATGGGAGAAAGTATAAATGAGCCTTCAAATTACTTCTCTCCAAAGACATTCAGATAGTGAGCCAATATATTACCTATGATGTGGTACACTGTAAGTTTTGGATGAAAAGTTTGTTTATATTTGAAACAGTCATTTTCATCAAACTTGCTTTTCAGGGAACCCTCATTCTTGCAGCAAGTCTTCCCTTTTCTGAGAAATACATCAAAGTCATCTGCATCAATCCTAACTGGTCTTAGTATTTACTGAGAATTTATGATGAGCTCAGTATTGCCGTCAATGACTTGCATACAGTGTCTCTTCTAACTACTTGGCTGCACTGAGAGGCAGTGTAATGTAGTGGTTACAGACACAAGCTCTGGAGCCAAAGTGATGGGGTTTGAATCCTAACTCTCCTCCTATCGAGCTGTGTGATCCTGGGAAAGCTTCCAAATGCCCTGGGCCTCAGTCTCCCCAATGGTAAAATGGGGGATAAAAATCGTACCTACTTCATAGGATTACTGTGATGACTAAGTGAATTAATACATGTAAAGCACTTAAATGACATTTCCTATGTATAAGTACTATTTTAACTATGAGCTAATCTACCTGCTCATCAACTCTATGTGATGAGTACTGGCCCCATGTCGCAGAAGAGGATGCTTAGACTGAGATGATAAGGAATTTATTCAAAGCCCCGAAGCTATTAAGAAGGAGAACTCAGAACCAAACTTGGGGGTGTGTGATGTCACAACACACAGTTTATGTCACTAACAGAAACTATCTAAAATAATGATGCACTCCAGTCTAAAAGCTAAATAGGTAAAAAAAAACGATGAGCTTACAATGGGCATACTTGTGGATGAGATTTGTGAGATATATCAAAACAGCATAACAACTGGTTTCTTCAGTTATTTAGGGGGGTAAGTTTTCTAGCTGTATCAATTCTGCTAGTCCGTTTCTAACACAGTTTCTTAAACTAAGGCAATTCAGAAAGGCATTGCTCAGTTCTTTGCAGGTCATCTGTCCTAAAATTTTTTTGAAACCAAACCTGCCCATGTTATATGGAGAACTCTGGGGATTCCAAGTAATCATAAAATGTGTGCTTGAGAATGTGTGAAACTGTTTAGATTTTACTGGGAGTGGAACAGTGAGTAATTTGAGTAAAAAAATGTTTCTACCTACCAGCACACCTACTTATTTAGGCTGAAACGGTTAACTTCTAAGTCCTTATATCTTACGCACTTGATTCTCAATTCAAGCAGCAAAATCTGTACCGTAGATCCTTCTTGAGGATTTGACAATGCTGGTATTTGAGAGGGGTATTCAAATTTTATTATTAACTGGCCACTTGATTTTTGAAAACACAGCACGGAAAATACATGGGGCAAAATCATCAATGTTATCAGATAAGGTGGTTTTCTGTATTTTCTTAACAGACTGATTTTTAGTACTTTTTCTTCTCTACAGCAATTGTACGTAAGACATTAATCATTTTGACTTTCTTTTTATAAAAGGAAGGTTGTTGAGTAAATCTTTGTTTCTCACTCATTTGTCCCACACAATGAATGTACAGAGTGGTCTGAAACAGCTGTGCGTCACTAACATCAGAGTTGCACAAGCATCAGTGGTTACATATTTCCGTTGTAAGGTTACAGCAGATATCCTAAGGAGGTAAATTCTTTGACACAGTATGAAGCAGAGAAATGATGGAAAACAAAAAAGCAAAGTTTCTTTTGGACTTTTCTCTCTCAGATATAGCTTCGTATTATCACTAACAACAAATGGGTTTATAATAACAACAAATGGGTTTATAATAACAAGTATATTGTCAGTTTGTTTCTGTAATCTAAGAATAAAACAGTAATTATAATGTTTTAAAAACTTTCATTAAATTTTCAGTTCATGAGATCTGTGATTCTCTCATGCTGGGGTAATTTTTCTATTTATTTGTTTAAAAGAATTCTTGTTTTAATAGGAGGTTGACTGGTCATTTTTAATAGCAATATATAGTATATAAGGGACAGAGTATAAACCACACTAGAGTAAATGACTGAAAGCTTACCTGTCTAAATTCTAAATGATAGGGAACTTAAAGGTTAACTTGTATTATCTTTTAAAGATGTTAAGTATTTCCCCTTTCCCCACAATATCCTTTAGTGGATTATTCAGAAACAGTTTTCCTTAGAAAATAAGGATACTTCTTAAAATCCTTTATTATCAAAGGGATTACATAGATTATAAAGAATTTTAATAAGTATAAATATTATAGAAATTTGGTATATATTAAATACTATACACTATACTGTTAAAGGAAATGTCTAACATGATAGTGTATTAATGCTACAAGTAAACTATTATTTCTCTTAGAGAACTGTTTCTTTAACTACACAGAAACTAGATGATTTCAAATTATATGTAACTGTGAAAAATAAATGAATTTTGGACTTATGAACATCCATTGATTATAATATTATAGTTCAAGAGTACCACTTCAAGATTAACTCTCTTCTAAATAATGTGTTCATGCAACACTGCTATTATTCAGGTATCTGAGATTCTAATCAGGAAGATCAGCTCAGTAATATTTTTATACATCTTTTAAATATCTCTTTTATTCCAAAAATTTCCTGTTAAGATTTTTTTAGGGCAAAGAAGGAGGAACCTTATTCAACTGTGAGATAATTATGATTCAAAATGACAGGTGCTTACACGGTCTGACTGTTTTTGCTTTCATAACATCAGGCTGAAGTCTGTTAGGCTTGGCCTTTTTAATGACTGCTGTGCAGCTGCCACTTCTTCTGTTTCATACTCTCACTTGGGCTTCTTACTCCCTGGGACCACTCAGTTACCCAGGATGCTTCTCGAGCCTGCATTTTTTACCTGCTTCATCAGTTTCCTTTCACCAGTTTTACTAACGTTTCTCATGTACTCTGGATTTGGTGAGAATACCAGGAGTTTTGTTCATTTCCCTTGCTTCTTGTTATTATTTAACAGTTCTATAGTTTTAGCTTAATTAATTAATTAATCTATTTATTGGATGCATTGGGTCTTCATTGCTGTGCGTGGGCTTTTCTCTAGTTGCGGCGAGCGGGTGCTACTCTTTGTTGCAGTGCAAGGGCTTCTCGTTGTGGTGGTTTCTCTTGTTGCAGAGCATGGGCTTCAGTAGTTGTGGCTCGCGGGCTCTAGAGCGCAGAATCAGTAGTTGTGGCGCACGGGCTTACTTGCTCTGTGGCGTGTGGGATCCTCCCAGACCAGGGCTTGAACCTGTGTCCCTTGCATTGGCAGGCAGATTCTTAACTACTGCGCCACCAGGGGAGCCTTGTTTTAGCTTATTTTAAATGTTCACATTTGTTTTGTATTTCAATATTTGTTTAGATTTATTCACATACTGACTTCTTGCGTACCTCCTTCAGTCTTCACCTCTGGGTCTCATTTGTTTCTTCCTGAAAGCACATCCAACTCTTCACTCATCTGTTCCTCAAGGGTACTGACCACTTCTGGGCTTCAAGCTGCCTTGGATCAACTCCTACCTTTCACAACAGTCCTCTCATGCTCGTGTTTGGGAATGTTTTCTTCTTCAACTTCATCCTACCTGCCTTCTGTCTCTCAAGGCTTCATTATAATTTCTTGTCTAATGAACCCTGCTGTCTTATGGTCTAAAACAGATGTTGATTCATTCATTTTAAAAACATCTTTTCTGTCATCAGCGGGCAAAAAGGAGATACCATGGCATGTGCTCAGACCTCAGGCTTCAAGTGGAAGTCCCACAAGTGTTGATCGCTACATTTTTTTCATTCATGAATGTATCAATTAAAAATCAGGCCAAATATCTTTTAACTGCGGAAATATACATAATCATTTCTCACAGCTATCCCTGACAGTAAGTCTGAAAGCCACTCTCAAGTAGTAGAAAGAACATGGGTTTTTGAGTCATATAACTTGGAGCAAATCTTGATTTCATTATATTCTATTAGACTTCAGGTAGTTATTTAACCTCCTCATCCATAAAATGGAGATGATTATACTTATGTATTTGGAGATTATATAAACAAAGATTATATTAGATTTCCCACAGTGTTACTTTCCTCTTTTGCTATATGGACAATAAAGAATTAAATGTTTCAAATTTTTACTTGTGTCATAAACTTCACCTTCCATTGCATTAAAGTTTTTTTAAAAAGTCCAGTAAGTAATACAGCATATAGCATAGAGTTTGATTTTATACATTCTACCATTCTTTTGTTTTCTGTAATTTTTGTTTTTCTCTATTAGTTGTGATCATATTGAGTTTTAAAATTTATTGTTTTGGCTTTTTTCCTATGCTAATGATATACCAGTGGAATAATGTAGTTGACCCTTGAACAGCGTGGTGGGGGGAGGTTAAGGGCGCTGACCCTCTCTGCAGTTGAAAATCCACTTGTAACTTACAGTCGGCCTTTCATATCTGCAGTTCCTCCACATTTGTGGATTCAACCAACCATGCATCGTGCCGTATATGCAGCATTTACTACTGAATAAAATCTGTGTGTAAGTGGACTGGTTCAATACAAACCTTTGCTGTTCACGGATCAGTTGTACATTAGAGATGTCAATGAATGTGGAAAACTTCTAAACTACATACTTTTAAAATGAATTAATAGTAATTGATAAAGATTCTACTTTTGACAAAAGACAGAATAAACCAGATTTCATAATACAAACATTGACTGCACTTTAAAAAAGTGCACTGGAATAGCCTTATTTTAGCAATTAAGGATTTTTTAAAGAGCACAGTTTCCCCCCTCAAAAATTTGGTTAACAGAACTATAGGGTACACATTAAAGGAGCTTATGCAAAAATAAAACTGAAGTAATTAATTTTGAAAAAAGAACTAAATTTTATGTTGCTTTCAAAAAGGTAAAAAAACAAAAAACCCTTTCATCTAAAGTCAATAACAGCTCTACATGGTTACAAATGATCTGCCATCAATACAGCCATCTCTGAATGTCACTTGTTTAGCTACAAAAATTAAGGATCAGACACAAATGAAAGAATATTATGGGCACAAGTAAAATTAAAAAACTACTTACTTAAAAGTCAGGAAACTCAACTTATAACCAGTAATTCAGCAACACAACACATATTTATAAAGACCCTTCTGGGATAACATATCAGGGGCCTAATGTACATTCAAATCAAGCCACCTTTTCATGAACTTATTTAATGTAGAAGATTCTTTCTTAACAGTGGAATCTTATAGCCACAAGGTCTCAGTCACCTAGAGCATCATGTTTTGGGAATAAGAAATATGGAACAATGGTTTTGGCTCTCTCTATCATAAGAATAATTACATCTTGTTCTGTTTGTCCTAGGAGGAAAGAGAAGCTTATCAGAAAGGAATACAGTTCTGATCTACAGTTTGAGATCTGGCTAGGAGGGAGGAGCTTGCTTAGCGGCATTTCATTTAGTAAATGACCAGAGCCCTAAACTAAAAAGGATCCCATGGAGTTTTTTATTTTCAAAGAAAACCCTTGGCTAGATAGAAAAGGTCAGGGAAAGAGGGAGAAAGAAGGGGAAGGAAGGAACCATTCATTTCTTGTTTGTTTTAATTCTGACTTATGAATTTATTAATTTGTAATTGATATAGCTGACATATAATACTATTAGTTTAAGGTATACAACATAATGATTTGGTATGTTTATATACTGTGAAATGACTACCACAATAAGTTTAATTAATATCACTTCACATAGTTTAAAAATTGTTTTCCTTTGATGAGAACTTTAAAGATCTACCCTATTAGCAACTTTCAAATATATCAATAATACAGTATTAACTGTTTCTTTTGCTCTACACTTAGCAGATAGATTGAGGCCAAGGGAATTAAGTCAACACTGAGGAAGAGCTGAGAAATATCCAAAAAAGAAGTCAGATGCTGGTCACGTGACTTATGCCCATGGACAAGCTGTGCCTCGACTGTAGACCTATGTGAGTCAACACGATCTCTTTAATGCTTAAGCCTGTCTGAGCTGGGTTTAGTTACTTGCAATACAGGGTCCTAACCAACAAAATATTGAAATTATAAAAATCTTTCATGAAATGTAAATTAATATCTGTAGCCTTCGACAACCAGTTTTTAACATAATATGCAAAAATATTCCCCCAGGGATGAAATTATCCAGTAGTTTTTTTCAAAGGTACTTTTTAATCTTTTCATGGCTGTTGTGGAGGAATAGACAGCAAGGAGAAAGACAGTGGCTGGAAATCTTTGTGAGTACATCCTACCACAGATTCTGGATCCATTACAGTGGCAAAGAATAATATCCCCCTTTATTTTGGCTTTTCATATCAGTACGGTGTATAATATGGAAAAACTCCTGTTGCCATATGCCAAAACCTCCCAACCCCTCCCCCGCCCCAAACTTTCAAAAACCACCACCACCACACATTTAAAGGAATCCGGTAGTTGTGTTCAACATGAAGGTATGGGTAAACCCCCTAGTTTTAGAGGACCTGAATTAACTGCTTTCAGACAGTATCTTTGAAAAGTTGTCAATGAAGTGTTGAGACAAATGTGCTACTTTCTCATTGTTCTCCAAATCTTACTGAAGTTCAATCTATGAAGCATAAAATCCTCTTTAGTCTTAGAGGTAATAAAAGCTACTATTTATTGAGTACTTATTATGTGTCAGATACTGTGGCAAAATGCTTCATATACATTTACTCATTTAATTTCTAATTCTTTCTTCTTTTAGCAGGGCTTATTTTTAAAATTCCAAATGAAATGTTATGAACAGCACTTTCCCGAGTATGGCCATGAACTGATAACCTTGGGATTGATACTGGTGCCTTATTTTATGAAGATTTCTTGTCTTCCAAGATTTGCAGGTCCCATCTTATACACCTAGAATGGTTGCAACTGACTGGTTAATTTCTGAGGCTGGACGTTGAACTTCATCTAAGAGCTTGTAATAGCAAAGGTAAAACACTGGAAAACTACAAATTTACCATGATCTCAGTCACATCAAGAAACCAGATGACTTGGAGAGCCCTTACAGCAATCTGCCTCTAATAATCTTGCTCAGTACGTACTACAGAAAATGAAGTTTATACAAATTTCAAACCAGCGTTACTCAAAGCATGGTATGTGAATATGGTACCAGTCTGCAAACTGTTACTAGCATGGGACAACATTTTCTATATTACTGATTATTAACTACCATGCCTAGTTTGGCTAACTTTTTTTAAATAGCAAGATATTCTTGATGAAGGAGACTGTGTTGACTTATTTTCTAGCCCAACCTCTTTACCCACCATGAACTGGTAACAAACAGCTTGTGGACCAGCTGTTTTGAGCAACATTGCTCTAGACCTCAATTTTGGATATTACCTCTAGTTTTTCTGTCCCTGATGCCACACAAAATTTAAATTAACAACCAAATACTTAGCTTAAACAGTTACATAGTAGTGGAAAAAGCAATAAAAATCAGCAATTGACCTCACCTTTGACAGAAGCAATTTCACACAGGAAACATGACCTTCATAGACGGCAGACAGAAGAGGTGTAATATGATGTTTATCTGGAGCCTATGAAATAATAAAGATATAGATCACCTCATCCATTTTTCATTTATTCCTTCCTTCTAGATCTAATTAGGGAATGCTCATAAATATTTCAAAATCAGTGTTTACCCATTTTTAGCCTCTTAGGAGCTGCTAGAGGCCCAAGCCCACACACAGTTTCTCCTTGGGAGTCAGCCTAGTGAAACAGATGGAGCAGGGCTTTGACCCCATCTCAAATCTGGGCTCTGCCACTTACTGCATGACTAATTACTTAACCTCTCTGAGCCTCAACTCCGCATTACTGTAGACGTGCCAATGTGGTGCAGGAAGGGAATCTCGAGAGGGGTGGAACATAGCCAATGAAGAGGTAAAAGACTGCCACAATTGGGCCACGTGACATGGTATCCCCTGAGATGTGAAAAGTTCATCTCACTTGCTGTCATGGTTACTTAAACATTTTTCTAAAACTCTGAAATGCAACAGCTACAAAAGGCAAGAGTCAAGAGATGACTGCTGTCTGACTTTTGTCCAAAAATCCAGTTTAGATTTCTCATGACTGCAGAGTCCTATGCTCCATTGGGTGATAGCTATTTGCCACCTACAGATAGTGCTAACTCTCACGTTGCTTTAGAACTTGAAAAGGAAACATCTACCCCCCAGTTTTATCAGTTAAAAAAAAAATCAATTTGTTCTGCTTATTTTTAAAAAAATCACAACTATGTATTTCTAAGTTACAGAAATTTGGTATAATTTCAGACTATATTCTTACTTCATATGAGGTTTCCACCAGTAACTATTTTATAAATCTACAGAAAATAATTACCCAAAAGCATACAAGAATTTTTTCTAGAATGACAATGTTCTTTACATACGTTAATATCTGCTCCTTTCAGCAGCAGAAATTCCAGGATTTCAAGCTGCCCACAATCTGCTGCATAATGAAGAGGCTTCCTTCCACCTTCTAGTGTCCGGTTGACGTCTTCTCCCTTATAAAAGAAGCCAAATGAAAACAACATGCATAAGGATGGTAGACTGAAGAAGGGAATTGAGGCACCTGCTATTTTTACTTTCTTAAAGCTGCAAGGGTTTCATAAAAGAATTACATTTCTTGCAAAGTGAGATAAGTAACCAAGAACTTTAAATTCTGTACAAGTAGCACACAGTATGACAGCAATTCAAATCATGATTAGTCAAGCTGAAAACAGTAAAAAAATGCTAAATGTAATGAAATCTATTATTGTGCTCTATTTCTATTTCTAAGGAGTTCAATCAGCACGATGTCAAGATGTGGCCACCAAAGACTGATGAGTTCAAATACTTAGATTTTACACAGATCATATGACATGTATTTTAATACTTCAGAGAAAGCATCACTACCTGGATGGAGGCAGACATCATCATCACAAGGTAATGAGTATTAGCTATTAAGAATTCATTTCATTCATTCAGCATTTAAGTGCTATTGTATGGCCGGCCCTGTGCTCACAGGGGACAATAGTGAGCAAAATCAGAAATGGCTGCTGACTGCACGGAGCTTACCATCCAGTGTGGGAGGCAGATTTTAATCAAATAATCACATGACTAAACATAATGGAGATAACAATACCTACATCTAATGGAGTTGTGGTTGAGGGTTAAACTAAATGATCCATGTAGAGCACTTAAGATATTATAGCTAATATTAATAGAAATATGATTAGCTATTATTATAAGTTACCTATGTACATATGAGATATACTCAAATTCTGAATGAAATCCATTACTCAGTCTTTTCTTTTTAATGTTAAGGGTCACTATAAAGATAATGCATCAGTTTTTCAAACCATGAAGTTATTAAATTCAAACAATTTGAAATCTTTAAATATATAGAGGTATTTTTTTTTTTTCCGTTAAGGAAAAAGTTTAACTCCAGGGTTTTACGTCCTCCAGTAAGTATCAGAGTGAGCTATATTATCTTATTATTCAAGGGCTGGTACTTAAAAAAAAAAAAAAAAAAAAAAAAGCAGCATTCCAAGAGGTGAGATCACGTGCCTGTCACAACAATCAGTGGAGGCATCAGAGCTTTAAGTCAGGAAACGAAATTACACAGAGTGTTCCCGAGTTCCAGGCCAGATGTACATTTCAAATATACTGTCTCTGTGGAGAATCAAGAATTTCATCAAAAATAATTGTCCTCTTTTGAATTAATGATAAAACAACCCTTTTCTGTTAAAGAGTACTTGAGTAATTCACAGCAATAACCTTTAATGGGTTGTTTATTCAAGTCAACATGTGATTTTACAGTAAAATAGGGCCTCTTATAAAGTATATGAATATAGAAGAAAGGTGTATAACATACTTAAGATCAACGAAGGCTGGGTTAGAGCTCCAATTCTACCAGTCAGTTGTAGGACCTTAGACTACTTTCTAAATCTTTGTTTTCTTATCTGTAAAATGGGACTAAAATAAACCTCAAGGGGTTTTAGTGTATCATCAAATGAGATAATCCATGTAAAGTATCTAACACACTACCTCACAGGGTAATATGTTTAACAGAGGTTAAATATTATTGCTGTGCATTCCTAATGTTGGTTTATACTGGTTCTAAAAGATTATCCAAAATTAGGTTAATGCAGGTTTCTGCATAATGGTTGAAATACAAAGATATGATTTATTATAATATACTTTATATTCAGAAACATATTTAAACGTAAGGGTGACTTGGTGTACCACCTTAGTCTTTATTCACAACTGTAGAAATGTGAGGCTTTGAGGCAATGAGGTACTCCTTAAATGATTTGGATAAAACTAGTTTTCCTTTCATTATTATTTCCTTTCCATTATTTACATTACCTGGAGAGGATTAACTGGAGAGGATTAACTGGATAGGCCTTTTCAGTGAAACAAAGTAAAGAAATAACTGCAGTAAGTATTCAACAAGATAGCTTTGTCAAAAAGGTATGTTCCTGGGTTTCCCTGGTGGCGCAGTGGTTGAGAGTCCGCCTGCCGATGCGGGGGACATGGGTTTGTGTCCCGGTCGGGGAGGATCCCACATGCCGCGGAGCAGCTGGGCCCGTGAGCCATGGCCGCTGAGCCTGCACGTCCGGAGCCTGTGCTCCGCGACAGGAGAGGCCACAACGGTGGGAGGCCC
>NW_021703776.1:87966397-88015671 GCF_005190385.1 Monodon monoceros
CGGAGCCTGTGCTCCGCGACAGGAGAGGCCACAACGGTGGGAGGCCCGCGTACCGCAGAGAAAAAAAAAAGATATTTTCCTGAGTCAAAATATGCAATATCTTCCTTCCTTACTTAGTACAAGCATGCAAAATGCATATGAAAAGGAACTGTTGTGAGTTTAAACTTTCTCCTTTATCCCTGCAGATGCTGCTTTACAATTCTTATTTTAGCAGACAAAAGTGACAATACTGGAAAGGCTTTGTGTGAATGACAGGAAAGAAAGGATTTTCTTCTGCAGGCCTTTGCAAAAGCAGTACTTACTGAGAAATTTATAGTACTAAATGCCTGTATTGGAAAAGTAGAAAGGCCTCAAATTAACGATCTTTGTACTTCTACCTTAAGAAACTAGGGGGAGGGCTTCCCTGGTGGCGCAGTGGTTGAGAGTCCGCCTGCCGATGCAGGGGACACGGGTTCGTGCCCCGGTCTGGGAAGATCCCACATGCTGCGGAGCAGCTGGACCCGTGAGCCATGGCCACTGAGCCTGCGCGTCCGGAGCCTGTGCTCCGCAACGGGAGAGGCCACAACAGTGAGAGGCCCGTGTACCGCAAAAAAAAAAAAAAGAAAGAAACTAGGGGGAGAAATGACATACGGAAATCTCTGTACCTTGCTCACTTTTGCTATGAACCTAAAAAATGCTCTAAAAAATAAAGTCTATTAAAAAATTAAATTCAAAATAAGCAGAAATCAATGAAATGAAAACAGGAAAATAATAGAAATCAAAATCTGATTCTCTGAGATCAATACAACTGATAAATCTCTAGCCAGAATGATCAGAAAAAAAAAAAATGACAGAAAGTGCTAATATTAGACTTCACAGACTATCTTCCCACAAAGAAACTCCCATGCCCCAGGTGGCTACACTGGTAAATTTTTACCAAACATTTAAGGAAAAAAGAGTAATACCAATTCTACATACTCTTCCAGAAAAGAGAAAGAACCCAAACTCATTCTATGGGGTGAGCATTACTCTGATTCTAAAACGAGACAAAGACTTACAAGAAAAGACCACCACAGGCTAATGTCCCTCACGAACACAAATTCTAAACAAAATTTGAGCAAACTGAATCCAACACTATATAGAAAGTATAATAGACCATGACCAAGTAGTGTTTACCCCAGGAATACAAGGTTGGTTGAATATTTGAAAAAGTCAGTCAACATAATTCACTATTTTAACATCTAAACAAAGAAAAATCATATAATCATCTCAAAAAGTATCTGACAAAATCCAACATCCTTTACTGATAAAAACTCAGTAAACTAGGAAAAGGAGGACACTTCCCTGGCCTAATAAGGGGCTTCTACAAAAAAAGTACAATTAACATCATACTTAATTTGTGACAGATTGAATGCTTTTCTCCTAAAATCAGGAACAAGACAAGATGTCAGTTTCTACCTTCTATTCCACACTGTGCTGGAGGTTCTAACCAGTGCAACTAGGGAACAAACAAACAAACCCCATCTCTTTTGAAAAGGAAGCAGTATAACTGTCTTTATTTGCAGATGGTGTGATTGTCTATGCAGAAAGTCCAATGGAATCTACCAAAGAGCTACTAGAACTAATAAGTAATTTTAGCAATGCTGAAGGACAAAAGATCAATATACCAAATCAACTGCATTTTTATATAGCACTAGCAATTAATAATTGCAAATCAAAACTAAAACCAATATTATTTACAATAGCATACAAATTTATGAAATACTTAGTAAGTCTAACAAAAAATGTACAATATCTATATACTGAAAACTACCAAACACTGCTGAAGAGAAATTAGACGATCTAAATAAATAAATGGAGAGATACACAGCATGTTCATGGATTGGGAGACTCATTACTGTAAAGATGTCAGTTTTCCACAGATTGATGTATAGAGTCAATGCAATACCAGTTAAAACTTTAGCAGGCTTTTTAAAAAGAAATTGACAGGACTTCCTTGGTGGCGCAGTGGTTAAGAATCCACCTGCCAATGCAGGGGACACGGGTTCGAGCCCTGGTCCGGGAAGATCCCACATGCCGCGGAGCAACTAAGCCCATGTGCCACAACTACTGAGCCTGCGCTCTAGAGCCCGTGAGCCACAACTACTGAGCCCGCATGCCACAACTACTGAAGCCCGCGCGCCTAGAGCCCATGCTCCACAACAAGAGAAGCCACGGCAGTGAGAAGCCTGCGCACCACAACAAAGAGTAGCCCTGCTCTCCGCAACTAGAGAAAGCCTGTGCACAGCAACGAAGACCCAACGTAGCCAAAAATAATAAAATAAAAATTTTAAAAAGAAAGTGACAAACTGACCCTAAATTTCATATGGAAATACAATCTATAACAGCCAAAACAACTTTGAAAAGAAAGAACAATTTGGAGAGCTAACACTACCTGATTTCAAGAATTATTAAAAACTGCAGTAATCAAGAAAGCATGGTATTGGCATAAAATTATAAAATATGCAAACATATATACTGATAGAAAGCAGATTAGTGGTTGCTTATTTGGGGGTAACAGAAGGGAGGGACTATGAAGGGGCACTTGAGGGTAATGAAATCTAGTCATTATCTGGACTACGGTGATGGTTTCATGATTGTATACGTGTCAAAACAGCAAACTGCACTCTTTAAATATCTGCATTTCTTACACTTCAGTTACACCTCAGTAACACAGATTTTCCTAAATCAAGTCTCTGTGGCTCTAATTCTTGTAAAATGAGATGCTAACAAATCAGTATTTGAGGTGGAATAGGTGTAGGAATGAGTAACAGTACCTTCATGGGAGACTCAAAGAGCAAAAGCTATTTGAGGCCAAGTTCCTTCATTGTTAGTGCTGAATGAAAAGCTCCTGACCTCTGTAACCAACAAACTACACAGAACAAGAAGTTTTTAAGTGGGATAAGAGTGGATCCATACGACTCCTACTAGCTGGGTGGGCTTTAGAGGTCAAAACAATTGTCTGGGTTGCTGAAGAAAACCTCTTACTCGGCACCCCCAACGTCCAGCCCCATTATGCCTACTCCATCCTTTACTCTGCAGCTACAGGGATCTTGCTAAACACAAAATGTGGTCACATTATTCCCCTTTTAAAAGTACTCTGATGACCATCCATTGCTCCTAGAGAATAGGTCTAAACAACTAAACACGGTTTACAAGACTTGGAGTGATCTATATCCAGTGATTACCTTTCCAGCTTTAATTCTCACAGCACTCCTCCCCACTGTCCTTTGTTCAGTTAATTCCTACTAATTCTTTAGAATCAAGCTGTAATCAAACTTCCTCTGGAAAGTCATCTTTTAACTACTGCAACTTTGAGTCATACGACCTTCACAGGGGTGCCCAAAGCACCTTGTATTTCCCTGTCACATTCTACTTAACCTGCCTCTGTCTGTATCCTCTGTGAACACAGGTCAGGTATCATGTCACTATTATTTACTTTTGCAGCTCCAGTGCCTAGTATACCTTCTGACACATACTAAATTTTACATGATAGAAGCTTTTAGACTGAACAAATGGTGAAATTGCTGAAGCAAAAGACTTGGAAGTCAGTCATCTTCTATTTCAAGCAAATACTGATAATGCATTAGTTATCCAGTAACAGCAGCAGTTACTTGAGATCAGTGGTATGTTTACTGATGTAGGGGTTTGAATGACAATTTCACCAGCTTTCCATTAGTCTGGATGGGTGGTAACTTCAGTAGTGGTGGTGAAATAGGGAAGGAAGATAGTGCTCTATCTAGTTCCTTTCTCCTCACCCTTGGCATTAGTGAGTTACATCAGAAGAGAGGATGTTAGACACCTATTCTGTAATCTTCATTCTAACTTCATGAAACATTACCAGCTACAGAGAAAAATTTAACCCTAATTTTGTCTCCCAGATTCTGGGGATAGAAGAGAGAGATGCACAATTTCAACAGGTCCCTGAGCATTACATGACAATCTTACCATGTTCCTTTTTATCTTGCTTTTCTACCTTCCACAGCGGCTATCTTAAATCTCTTTCATTTTTTTATAAGCCTCCTGCTTCCTTTTTATTCTCAGCAGATAACCTCATATCCTTCTTCAAACAGAAAACTGTCTTCGGACATGAACTTCCTCCCAAGCTTCTCTCTACCACACCTTCCTGCAACTGACAAATCCTTTCCTATCTAAAGCCAATCCCTCACCTAAGTTTTGGATATCATCCTTTCTTGTTTTCTTAAACTTCTTTATTTATCCCTTTTCTTGTCTGTGTTTTCAACCTCTCCTGCTGTACTGGCTCCTTCTCATCAGAATATGCCATTCTCAACTCTTCGGCTAAAAACGCAAACAGCAACACAAAAAACTATCCTTAGACCTGATATTCACCTTTTAGTTACTATTCTCTTTCCTCCCTTTCACGGCTGAACTTACCAAAAGCATTGTCTGTATTTGCTATCTCCAGTTTCTTACTTCTTGTTCTAATCTGGCTTCCACCCTCAATACTATGCCATAGCCATTTTTGCTGAGATCAAAGACCTCCACGTTGCAAAATGCAAAGGTTATCTCTTAGTCCTCACCTTAATTGACCTCCCAACAGTGATAAAGTTGATCACTCCTTCCTTTTTTAAACACTCTCTCTTCCCTTGATTTCAGGGACACCACATTATTGTAGTTTTCCTCCTGCTCTCTATTCCTTCGTTGTTTCCTCTTCTGACTTGTCCACTTCTACTAGATGTTTAAAACAAATTTTTGAAATCCTGGTTATGAATTCAGATTATCATCATATATTTATAATTCAAATAGTTGCTAAAAATTGGTTAGCCTTATAGTCTTGTAATAGTATCTTTGTAGGAATACCTTGATTACAGAATTTGGGGGGATTTCCTTAGTGACAAAGTTTATGTGTTTTTAAAGACACCATCATGCAGTAATATCACTGTCACAGAGTTGGGCAGCAATAAATTCTCACCATGATATGGGTGTAAATAACCAGGCAGGTGACAAGTAACTCTGCACACAGCTTCTATTTGCCATATGCAGTTCAAGTAAAGGAGGCTGACAAATCTAACTTGTCACCACATCCAGGCTTGTCTAGCTTCACCTTTCCCTTTTTAGCAAGAATAATTTAACCAGTTTCATTTTAATCTCCTTCCTGTCATTGCACTATGAAGCCTGTTGGTTGTTAAATATACAACAGATTTTTATTACATTAAAATTGTACTTTTTACCATATTTTTCTTGTACCAAGAAAGTTGTTTTGACGCTATTTTTTCTAAATATGACATATTCCAGATGTTATATATGTATATATAACATATATATGTAATATTGGATATATGAAATAATACTGTTTCATGATATTTTCTGGTGAGTAGTTTAAATTAATATACTCTATCCAGAACCACTATAGTGACCATGAATGAATGCTTTAGGATGTGTTGATTCCTGATGCTCCTCAATAATGACATTATTGGCATTTGAGAAAGCTGGTCATGTTTTTTTTACTTCTCAAGTACCATTGCTCTAAATAACCATGAGCCTCAGCTATACTGATAAATTCTCTTATCTGACTAGAAATATATTGGTACAGTGATCTAGTTCTATCTTTAATATCAATAAATCAGCTAGCATTTACTGAGAAACCATGTTCCTAGCCTTGTGCTAGGCATGCTAAGGGTACAAGAAAGTGGAATTGTGGGTCTCTGCCCACAAGAACTTTACTCTTCACTATTAACTAATTTAACAAAATATGTATGAATTTCTATCTATTATCTATCTATCTATTATCTATCTATCTATCTACCTAATACACTCACAAAAATATAAAATAACCTACCCAACTAACTCTCTACCCGGTACTTCTCAAACTTTTTCACTGAAGTACTCCAAATAGCAAAGGATAGAAAATATATGCTTCTCTGAGTCTGAAAGTAGAATCCTAAACAAATTAAAAATTCATTCAAATATATCTGCACAAATATGCATGTATCATATATACATATGTATGTTCTGTTTGTTTTAATATAAAAGCCACAGCTCAAAACCCATAGCTACTGCTATGGGTTTTGCCCAAGGATGCTTCAGGAATTTGGGCCATGTGTACTCTATGGCTTAGAGTAACTCCTTGGAAGACCATAAGCTGACTATTGAAGAGCACAGTACAATTTAATTCAGTCTCATCTATTTCTGATGCCATGAATATAGTATGCTAATTTGTGTACCTTTCCTCTTGAGATCTACAGACCACCAGACAATCAGTGAACAGACTTTCAAAAAGCTTACTAATTCTTTGTGTGTGCATAAAATTTTCTAGGTAAAGAGTCTAAAGGGGACCATGACCCCTGAGAGGTTAGGAACCCCTTCCTCTAACGTTCACTGCCTAGTTTTCTACTTTATGAAGAGAAGTAGTATTAAATGGTGGAAAGAACACCAAACAGAACCCTTGGCTGTAAGTTACCTCTGCTACTGCCCACAATGGGGAAGTAAGAAGCTTGGAAGACCTTAGTTTCCTCACTGAAAAATCTGTGGTTGGAGGAGATGACCTCTAAAGTCTTTTATAGTTAGCTTACTTTTACGGTTAAATGCATCTGGGAACAATTGTTCCCCCCGCCCCCTTTTATATTCTAGACCAGAGAAATAGGTGTTTCTGTACTTCTGGCCATGAAAACAAAGTAGTTTAAGAGACTGGATGCTGAAAATGGCTGCTACAGTAGGTATATTTAACTTTCCACAACAGTTGGATCAAGCAAGAAGATTTAATACAACAACATGAACAATGTAAAAAATATATACATACATTTCAAAGTTAAAATTTTTTTTCTTTCAAATCTATTATTACTTTGAGTTGTTTTACTAACAAAAGTAGGCATGGATCTAAAAATGATGAAATACAGTATTTGAAAAAGATACACTATTTACAATTAATTTAATTCAACAAATACTTAACGAGCCTACTTGCTACTGTGCTACTTGCTTGCGATAAAATAGAAAGGCCCAGCTCTGACTCAAAGAATTTGCTGCCTTCTTGGGAAGCTAGCAGGCAAATAAATGAATGCCATTTAGTTGAGTACTACAAAATACAGAAGAGCCTTAAAGAACAGAATGTTCAATAACTTAGTGTGTGGGCAATTCATCTTTTACTGCCATTTAGTTTTTCATGTATTTTTATCTTGTGTTGTTAATTAGACTTTAAAGGTCCTTAGGGGTCAGGAACTACATCTTACACTTTTCATTTCTACCACAATTCCAAATATGGTATTTTTAAACCTCAATAAAAATTTGTTTTGACTGCTGATTATAATAGCATAGTATAAAATGCTAAATTAAGAAATAACAGTATTCAACAGGGTGTCTACTGATTTGGAGAGTGTGGAGGTATGCATATGCGAGAATGGTGCCTGGAGAAATTAATTGATATATTATGGTGTATGGAATTCTCATAGGCCAACTGGAAATCCAAGAGGTGCTCATTTGGAAAGCATCTACTATATACAGTACTGTTTTGAGGCTTCAATGAAATAACATAATGTACCTGTACAGTAAGCACTCAAAAAATGTCAACCAATATTATTATTATTAGAGGCCTCAATAGTTCTCATTTGAATAGTTTTCCACTCAATTTTTCCACCTTCAACAATTCAACAAATGTAAATCAAGTAAATTAAAGTTCCTAAAGAGTAACACTGATCACACCTCTTCCTCATGCAAAAAAATTTCAACTGCTCCCTTTTGTTGAATAGAAAATCCTCACCATGATACTCATCTTCAATTCAACACCAACTTACTACTCTGGCTTTTTTATTCTGAAACACTGCGCTCCCAACACACCAGTGCTTTCCCACATCTGGAAAACTTCATGATGTCGCCTTTCTTTGGCATAGTCACCCCACTTCCACTCATGTCTTGGTGTAATGAGATTCTACTTACCCTTCAAGATCTATTTTCTCTCTAAAACTTTTACCTGATACTCCCCTGCCCACTATACTCTTGATATAAAATTCCCTCCTTTTAATCCTCATAGTTCTTATTTATATGTCTCTTACTACATTTACGTTTATTTAATTAGGTATTTCAATGATATAACTCCGTTAAAGAAAGGACAATGCTTTACTTATTTATATATATTGTCTACAATGTCTGTGGGTGACTTGTGCATAAAAGTCCAATTTAAAGAATTAGTGTAATCATTTATACCATCTTTGTCATATCATGTAACCTGTTGTTTACCAAAACATATACATATACAAAACAAATATAAAGAGGTATGTATTTAGAAAACATTGTTAAGAGTGTCTGAAAGCCACATAATCTCCTTGTTGGAAAGGATTCTGTCATCTAATTCAACCACCCATATTGCATTTGAATCCCTGCTTGTGCATGCCCAACACATAACTGAATCTCTCTAATGAAAGGCAATTCAAGACCTTACAAATCAGTCTATTCCTTATTTAAATGCTGGAAAATTCACTGTTTACAGGTTCTGATCTTATCCTCTGGGGATACATGGAACAAGGAGTCCCTATTTGCATGTTAGATTATTAATTGTTTAGCAGTCAGATGACATAGTAACTAAAATGAAATCTTTTCTATATGACTTGCTGTTATCCTGAACTTGGATTACTGACTTTTTGAGTATACATGGAGGGCCATTACATTAACTGCTACTAAATTGCATCTTAAAATGGTCATCTTATTTTTCCAGGCTGCCAAGTTCTTTCTAGAGTCTTATTAAAAGGAATTTGTTAGTCCTCATCTGCCCCTCCCTCCAGGTGCATCTCACCTATCTTCAAGATGGTCACCTAAAGACATTAAAATTAAATAAGAAAAGACTAGGGAATGAGCCCCACCAGTGTCAGGAAGCTTCCTTCAGTTTGCTACATAAAGAGGTAGGTAGTGTATTTGGGTACTACTGTTCAAACAGTCTTAAATCTAGTTCATCACACTCTCATCTAACTATCCTTTCCCATATGCCCCCAAGCATACCATTAAAACATCCAAATTTCAATGAAATGCTTGAGAGTTCCTTTATCTAACAGTCTAGGAACTGCAAAAATGGCAATTATTATGGCAGGACTTAAGGTCTAAGTGATCTCTTTGTAAGTGTTACAAACAACCCTACTACTAACATACACACACACCTAAAAAGTAACATGATCAATAAATAAAATTCGAAAAATAAGAAATGTTTCTTCTAGTGAATCCTGCGATCCAAAATATGACCATTATTACTACCTTGCTGTACTTCTGTTTACTTTTTTTCTATGAAAGTAGCTGCTTGAAAAAGTTATAATCACACTATTTATTATTTAATATATGAAATATCTTGCTATCATTCTTGAAAGCCACATAATATTCTGTCAAATAGATGTGCCGGTTTACTTAAATATTCTCCTAATTCTGGACATGTAGATTAATACCAAATACCCTATAATATTAAAGTTCTTATTTTACAGAACATAACAATATCATATTTCATCAATTCCAAAGCACACATTTTCCTGTATTTTTAACATGTCTGAAATCAGGTCACAAAAGAGAAAGTAAAGTCTTACCACTTTACCTTGGTGAGTGGGGAAAGGGGTTATGGGTTGATTATATGCTTTGTAAAAGCATGGACAGTCATTGCCTATGCCTTGCTTTGCTACGGAAACTAATAAATGACTGGATCAAGATGCTAAAATGTGAAGTACAGAATTAAATTATGCTGAATTTGGAGAACATAAAATGGTGAAATTCATGGAAAGTAGGACCTGTTATTATTCTTATGGAATTTGGGTGAGTGTGCCATCAATTAATTTTAGCTCAAAAATTAAACAGAATTTTCATGCTTTAAATGTAAATAAATTAAACCCAATAGGAACACATTAAACCCTAATGCTAATACTAAATGCTTGGAAGTTCTGACATCATCTGAATTTTATGTTCACAGACTTAAAAGGAAAGCAAACTGAACTCTAGTATAAGTAATATATCCTCAAGGAAACATTCCCTGATATGCCTGTCCTAACTTCTGTGAAAACAGACAGAAAAAGACTACCCTAAAAAGCTCAGAAAACCAAGCGTATTGGCCAACTACTTGCATATTCATTCTTAGCTGCAGGGTCTGCTCCCGTCAGAGGGAAAAAAAGTGACCCACTATTTCTCCACCCACAAAGGATCATCTTAAGCAGAGACAGAGTCAGAGAGACATAGGCACATTCCTGCCTTAAGACAGAATTTTTTACATAGTGTATTAGAAGCAGGCAATAGAGAGTATAAAAGATCTCACATCAGGCCAACAAAGGCACCCCAAACTAGAATTCTTCTAGCACATACGCAGGTGTTAAGTATGGTCAGAAGCAATCCTCACATCCTATCTGTTCACAACCCTGAATCTGGATAGCCTTCCCTCTTTAACAGGTGAGTAACTGGGACTTCCCTGGCAGTCCAGTGGTTAACACTCTGCACTTCCACTGCGGGGGGGAGGGGGGGAAGGGTTCAATCCCTGGTCGAGGAACTAAGATTCCACACGCTGCATGGCGTGGCCAAAAAAAAAAAAAGAACTACCAGAAGAAAAACAATATGGGGCTATATGAAAACTAATCATATAGCAAAAGAAAAGGAATATCATACTGAAAACTCAACAATTTTAGAAAGCACTTACAGAGTTACCAAAATGGAATCCAAAAGACATGGTTTCTATGAAAAAGGTATTTTAAAAAGAAAACAGGCAAACATACAAAGTGAACAACGGAGATGCCAGCTGATAAGAAAAGGAAGCTGGCTGAGAAAGTAAAATATAGTAAGGAAACTGAAATTGCAATTGCAAAATTAAAATCTGCACCAAAGTCAGTAGAGTTGGGCAGCACTACTCAAATTAAGAAAATTTAATTAAATAAAGAATTGAGAACAAGCTTAAGAAAATTTCCCATATTCGGGGCTGATAAACAATGAAAAAAAATAATTTGAAAAAGATGATTGGTATAATTAAAGTTCAAACCTATAAATAATACAGAACCAGAACAAAGGGAACCGAACTAGTTATAAAAGTAATTTTTTTTTGAGCTCAAGAAAGACCTGAGCCTACAGATCATAAAAGCTCATTAGATTACAGACAAAATTGAATAGATCCCCTCCATTAATATAGCTTTACGTTTTATAAAAATAAAACGTAAAAAATACATTAACAGGAAAGAAAATTAAATTAGCCTGATCTCTTATTTTTGACCTCCCTACAACACTGAATTCTAAAGAAGAGGGAGAAACTATCTACAATAATGATATCTGGAGGAGGCTTGGGTATCAGGTATAATCCCCTGAGGAGAGTTACTGACACTTATACTAATGGGAAATGTGTGAGGTGTTGGACGTAGGCAGGTTGAGAATTTCTGATTTGCAGTTTGGAAAGAATAAATTATGCAAATCAATATTCATGTGTAAAGGCAGTCTTGGGTATCAGCAAATCAGCAGGTATGTCACCCGTGTTCCCCTGAGAGAGGGAGGCAAACATGAGGCAAACCTTAGACTTCTAGTGCAGTAATTCTCCAACATTTTAGTCTCAGGATCCCAGGGTTTTCTTTTTTTAAAAAATATGGGTTATATCTATAAGTACTGATCAAATTTGAAATTAGAAAGCCTTTTAACTGTTTATTAATTCGTTTAGAAATAACAAAAGACATTACATGTTAACAAATGAAATTTTAATAAAAAATAACTATACTTCCCCCACCCCAAAACTGAGGAGGATGGCACTGTATTATATTGGGTTGGCCAAAAAGTTCGTTTGGTTAGCGAACACGTTGTTCAATAAAGTTCTTTGAGAAAATGAAAAATATGTCTTTTATTTTTACTTAAAACTGAATGAACTTTCTGGCCGACCCAATTTTTTTTGTAAATTTTTAAAATGTTCGCTTCAATAGAAGACAACTGAATTCTCATATCTGCTTCCACATTCAATTTGTTTTGACATACTGTTTTGGCTGAAATATATGAAGAAAATTTGGCCTCCCACAGATATGTAGTTGAACAAGTAAAAAAAATTTTAAGTCTTTTAGGTCAATTATGGATATTCTTCTTTGACACTATATTAAAAACTCAACAGTGGCAGTTTGTTAAAGGTTATTTACAATGTGGAATCTGAAATTGTATCAACAAACTTCATACTCTGTTACATTAAAATGTAACATATTCTGTATTAATGTATTTATTCATACTCAAATACATTAAATGTATTTTAATGTAACATACTCTGTTACATTAAAATCCATCCATCTACTTACACTTTGAATAGCTCTTTTATCCATGCAGCATGATTCTGTAATCTCATGCATTGGTAATTTAGAATATATTGGTTTACTGAGCTATGCAGATCTTCCAAATGTTGACAAATTTCTTTATACAATATCAAAACATCACATTCAATGATATCATTTCAGATCTCACTGGAAAAGTCTTTAAATACTGGGAAGCTGTCAAACTCAAAATGGCAGATATAAATGTTCCAAATTTGAATTTTCTCTTAAAGCTTGAATTTTGTCTTTGGCAATAAAAATTATCAGCTGTTTTCCTTGAACTGACAGTCTCACTAAATTCATCTTCAAGACAATATCTGCCAAATACCCAAGTCTGAATAGCTGAATTTATAATTTGTCAGTGGATTTTTTTTTTAATGGTGTTTCATAAAAAAAGCAGCTAGTGCAAGCAAGCTGCAACCCCAACGAATGTAGAAGTACTTTATGAACACTTCCCATTTCTTCACATAGAATACTAAAGAAGTGTACTCCACAATCAAGATTTAGTAGAAGTGAATTATTATTAATCTTCTCAAGGGGATATTTTTTAACTATACATGTGTGTAGGTAAAGTTCACAATGACTAGCAGTTATACAGTTTGGTGCCACTGTCTTGATTCACACAGCAGTTTTACTTGCCTTTGCTTTTGCACCATCAGTAAAATTATGATCACAATCAAAAGAGAAAATAAAGTCTTAATAGTATTATGAAAAGAGTTTTGACCTCATGGATCTCTTGAAAAGGTCTCTGGGGCCCCTGGAGATCTACAATACTTTGAGAACTGCTGCTCCAGTGAAACAAAAGAGAGGAATTCAAAATTAGAACACAAGAATGGGGAATTCTGGCATAAAAGAATTAATAATGAAAAGTAAAATTAAATGAGCCTTTACTTAAGCATATATGATTAAAAAATAAGTCTTGAGAGAGTAGATATACAATTTAACAAGTATAAACAATCACACATTTATATAAAGTAGAAAGTAGGTGAGGAAATAAAAAGCCTACTAGATTCTCAGACACAAGGTCTTATTAAGTGACACACTGACAACTAAATGCTGTACATGGGAAGCTTTTAAATAAATGATGGCATAACCTCCATGAAATACTATGCGGAACTGTTCAAAATGAAAATGAAGAGTGGCTTATACTCCTTGAATGCTTACCATGTGCCAGGCACTGTTACAAGTACTTTTCAGGTATTAATTCACTTAATTATCACAAAAGCCTTAGGAAGCTAGTACTACTGTTCTTGTACAAGGAAACTAAGGCACAGAGAAGGTAACTCATACAAGTTCTGTATTGTTGAAATGCAAGATTACCATGCTATTGAGTCAGTAAAGCTGGTACGATCCTGTTTATTTCAAAACTTAGAAAAATATGCTTATACATAATCATAAAATTTCAGAGAATACACACAACAAATTTATTAGTAGCTACCTTTAGAGAAGAGGATTATGAGGATATTCATACTTTCTTATTTTAGTAGTATTACATTTTTTAAAAATGAGCATGCATTACTTTTATAACAGATTAAAGCAAGATAGATATTATTGTTTTGAAAAACTAAAATCAAAGGCTACTGCTTAGCAAAATCTAGACCTAAACATTTTTTTTTCCGATAAATTTAAGTTCTAGTAAGTTTTTGGAAGAAAAAGAAGAAAATAAATTCTGACAGCTAAAAAAGGCAAAATGAAAGCAAGTTTAAACAAAGTGAATTCAAAGTCTAAAAAGCAGAAAGTTTAAATTGATCAGTTATATCAATAAATGTGAATAGGTTTATCTATCAAAGATAAAGAATGAACCTTGAATTTTGTTAAATGACAACAAAAAGAAAAGCAAACAAAAAATCCAACTAGAAGCTGTTACTGAGCAACACACCTAAGAAACAAAGTAATATGAGAAAATTATAAAAGAATGGGCAAAAATACATCAGGCACATATATCTAAAAAACTAAGAAGAGGGGCTTCCCTGGTGGCTCAGTGGTTGAGAGTCCACCTGCCGATGCAGAGGACATGGGTTCGTGCCCCGGTCTGGGAAGATCCCACATGCCGCAGAGTGGCTAGGCCCGTGAGCCATGGCTGCTGAGCCTGTGAGTCCGGAGCCTGTGCTCCGCAATGGGAGAGGCTACAACAGTGAGAGGCCCGCGTACCGCAAAAAAAAAAACCAAAAAAGAACAAAAAAAAATAAGAAGAGTAATATTAATATATGACAAAGCAGAATTAAAGGCAAAGAAAAGTAAATGGGAAAAAGATGTTCATTTTACATTTTTAAAAATGTAGACGTTAGTCATGAATTTTTATCTGAAGAAAATCAAGAAAACGACTGACAAAAATAGTGTTGCACACAACTCAACATTAAAAAAAAACAAAACAAAGAAAAACCCCGACCCAATTAAAAAAGGGGCAGAAGAACCGAATAGACATTTTTCCGAAGAGAAAATGCAGATGGCCAACAGGCACTTGAAAAGATGCTAAACACCACTAATCATCAGGGAAATGCAAATCAAAACCACTACAAGATAGCACCTCACACTTGTCAGAATGGCTATCATCAAAAAGAATGTAAATAACAAATGTTGGTGAGGATGTGGAAAAAAAGGGAACCCTCGTACACTGTTGGTGGGAATGTAAATTGGTGTAGCCACCATGGAAAACAGTATGGAGGTTTCTCAATAAAAACAGAACTACCATATGACCCAGCAATTCCACTCCTGGGTATACATCCAAAAAACCCAAGTACACTAATTTGAAAAGACACATGTACCCCAATGTTCATAGTAGCACTATTTACAATAGCCAAGACATGTAAACAACCTAAATGTCCATTGACAGATGAATGGATAAAGAAGATGTGGTGTGTATGTATGTGTGTATACACACACACACACACACACACACACACACACACACACACACTAGAATACTACACAGCCACAAAAAAGACTGAAATTTTGCCATCTGCAGCAACATGGATAGACTTGGAGGGCATTATGCTAAGTAAAATAAGTCAGACAGAAAAAGACAAATACTCTATATCACTTATATGTGGAATCTAAAAAATACAACAAACTAGTGAATATAACAAAAGAGAAGCACACTTACAGACATAGAGAACAAACTAATGGTTACCAGTGGGAAGAGGGAAGGGGGAGGGGCAATACAGGGGTAGGGAATTAAGAGATACAAACTATTATGTATAAAATAAGCTACAAAAAAAAATAAAATAAGCTACAAGGATAACTGTACAACATGGGGAATACAGCCAATATATATTTTTTTAATTAATTAATTTATTTTTCTGTACGTGGGCCTCTCACTGTTGTGGCCTCTCCCGTTTCAGAGCACAGGCTCCGGACGCGCAGGCTCCACAGCATGTGGGATCTTCCCGGATCGGGACACGAACCCGCGTCCCCTGCATCGGCAGGTGGACTCTCAACCACTGCGCCACCAGGGAAACCCTAGCCAATATTTTATAATGACTATAGGGTATAACCTTTAAAATTGTGACTCACTATATTGTACATCTGTAACTTATATAACATTTACAGCAACTATACTTCAAAAAAAAAGGTCTATCAATCTCCTATAACCATTGCTGAGGAAAGAAGAAGAAAGAATCAGCAAAATGAAGTATACATTAAAAAAACAGCATTGGAGTGAGGGACTATCATAATAATCTCAGTCTTTGGCAGGTAAGAATATAGCCAGGCTTGATTAATAATTAATGAGATTGAATTAATATATATCAAACTCTCGACTCTATGGAAACTACAATTCTATTTCCACTGACTATTAACAAAACTCATTTATAATAGACCGAAGAAAACCTCAATACATTCCCAAGTTTAGGAGCTTACAGAACCCATTCTCTAATCCCAATGCAATAAAACTAAAAATTAGTACCAAAGGCTTTAGCACAAACACAAAACAGAAAAAAACCAAGGAAACAACAAAAATAACACACCAAACAACACACACACACAACCAAACCAACACTTAATGTCCTAAATTACTGATGGAGTAAAGAGGAACGCAATACTAGAATTAGACTATTTTGAAAATAAGGTAAAAATGTTAATTATATTAAAGAATATTACTTATAGACAGAACCAAAACTGTGAAAAACCAAGTGAGCTTTTGTGAGATGGTTAAATTAAAAGTATGGATTTTTAAAGTCTGCCACAATTCTTTTACTTCACATTAGATTTTGGAAACATTTATAATTCTGCTTAAGTCTTGAAACAACAACAAAAATTTTAAGTACACTAATTGTGATTACTTTTCATATAAGCTGAAAGGTAATGACAATCTTTACAAATTTAGAAGTCCATAAAAAAGTCTGTATAGAAACACCATTCAGTCCATCTTGCTTCCTAAGAAAATTAACCTCAGAACATCTGACTTGAAAGATCCTTCTAGTTTTGTAAAAATCAGTGTTAATAAGAGTTCATTAGAGTTCCTAATGCTTGAGAAACCCCCCAATATTTATATATATTTATAAATATATATATATGCGTACATATATAATATATATCCATCAATATTTCCTTTAGAATAATTGTTCCCAAACCTGACACTGTTCAAATTATATATATCCTTATAAAAAATGAACATTCAGAACAGAAGAAAAGAATTAAGAACAATATACAGCAATTACAGCACTAACTGCAGAAAATCTCCACGCTAATTAAAAAAAAAAGTCTTAATATTTTGAATCAAAGTCTAGGAGCCAAAGTACTTGCTCAATTCACTTTTCATTTTAAACAAAACTGGCAAACTAATACCTGGCTTTGGTGATCTTGTGTAGCAATTTGACTGTTTCCTCTTGAATAACAAATTAGGGGAAAACAATGAGCGACATTCTGTGCCAAAGGTAAAGAAGTCTTACAAGGACTTAAATTATTATTTAATTATGAAGCTTGAAATGCTGAACCACTTTTTTACACGATTAAGTCAAAGCGGCCTGGCATCTTTTTTATTTGATCTCCTCGTCCTTTGTCTTACTTACACCTTAGAAGTAGTTAAAAGTATCAAAGAACACAGAACCCCCCTAATGCACTGGGTGGCAAGAGTTAAATCCTATAAGGATGTTACTCCCCCCGCCCCTCCCCATTCAGACACCCTATCTGCCAGTTTGCTAACGTCAAGGAGGTGAATTGGTTCACTTGGACTCTGCTAATGCCCTCTTTCCTATTCAGACTTTGGATGCTCTTCTTTTCCTGTCATTTAGACTCTAAATTTTACCAATGACTTTCACCTTGACCTGATATTCCTTAATCTGATCTTGATTTTGCCTTCTGGATAGAGAATAGCTGCAAGCTCTTTCTACATAAACTCCTCTTACCCTGGTATACACAGCTGTAGATCTTTCATAAGACCTTGAAGCTTTAAAGAGTTTTTCATTCACTAGTCATTTATTTAGTCATTCCTTCATTCATTCAACAAATATTTATGAGCTCCCACTATGAGCTATACATTATTCTAAGTGGTAGAAATACAGAAGTGAACAAAACAGGCAAAGTTCATCAGGTCAAGTAATGGCCTGTAACAGAGCTGGACTACGGTCACTGTGGTTCTAAAAGTTTCTCTTTAGACAACAGTTTGTGCTAAGTCAAACAAAACTTCAAACTCCATTCTTCCTCTTCCTCCTTAATTAAAAAAAATAATAATACTCATGTTCCTGTAATGGAACAAGAGTGCTCTCTGGAATCTAATAGATCCAGAAATAAATTCTGGCTCTGCCATTTACTAGCTTAGTTACCCTGGGCAAGTTACTTGAATTTCTTCAAGTCTCATTTACCTCATCTGCAAAAAGTCTTTTATGGTCTTTTTTAAAACAAAATTTTCTGACAATTAAACAAAAAAATGTAGACCAAGCACTCAGTAAACAACCTCACATTAAACAGTGGCCACTGGGATATTGTGATTATTGTTATTTCATAGCACAGTGCAAAAATTAGGACTCTAGTCATAGAAAACAAGCTTATGGTTACCAAAGGGGAAGGGGGGTTAGGGATAAATTAGGAGTATGGGATTAACATATTCACACTACCATATATAAAATAAACAACAAGGATTTACTGTATAGCACAAGGAACTATATTCAATATCTTATAATAACCTATAATGGAAAAGAACTGAAAAAAAATTTATATATATATATATATATATATAAACTGATTCACTTTGCTGTACACCTGAAACTAAAACAACATTGTAAATCAACTATACTTCAATAGAAAAGAAAAAAAAATTAGGTCTCTGGTTTGCTTTATCCGTGTTCTATGGATATTACTAGTCTAATCACTTATATGGTCCAGAGAGCAAATTTTCTTCTGGTAGGCTGCTGTTACTACTTCATTGCAAGTGCAGCTACTAGAAGTTTAAGGCAAACAAAGGGTAATAGGTTAGGTACACCAGTAAAGAAATTTCAAGGGGCTTTATGACAGGAAGTGTTCTAGCTCTAACACCCACAATCCAAATACAGAGTAAATCAGCAACAGTCTAGTTTACTTAGTATTTCTATATTTTTAGATGTCTAACTCTTCCTTTCACTAGATTTCCCCTAGTTTTTCTCAATCTTTGCCTTCCCCACTCTCCTACATGGCTTTAATATGGAATAAAAACATATTTTTAATAGTTTCAGATTTCCTATCCTTAATAGCAACATTTTTAAAATGCATCTCAAAAGTATAGTTTGGTGGAGATAGTTACTATAGATCCAGTACTTCTTATAGGCCTCTACTACACAGGATGAGGTTCATTTGAATAATAAACATTCGGATGGGATAGTGTTCTTTAAAATATTTCTAAATGAAATGGTTATCTGGCTCCTGCAGAGAACTACTATTTTAGGCTTTTCCTACTTTTTTAGGCTTTTCTTCAGGTGAAAAGAAACGACTAATTCTCTTCCTTTGATCTTTAAGATATGTACATGTTGCTGCAACTGAGCTCTAAGGCATAAGTACATACTCTACTGTCACAAGAAACCAGTGTCCTCAAAAGCTACTTAGCAAAGAGTAGATTAAATTAGCATACGTGTGACCATTTTGTAGTGCAGCACGTAAATTAATACTGGACACCTGACTGATTGTAGGATGTAGCAAAACTATTAAATTTAACAAATTCTATACAGTTGAGTCAATGTCCCTAGTAATTCAGTTACAGCTAAGTATTACCTGTCCCCACTTAGAATTCAAAGACTGTAAGACTCGGGTGTTTAGGTTTTTTTTGTTTTGTTTTTCTTTTTTAGTATTTTTATGATGACAGATCCTTTTGGGAACTGGATGAATGCTATGGACCTTCCTTTCCTATGACCCTCCCTCTGTCCTCCTCCCTCCCCTGCCACTCAAGGTTAAAAGTCCTTACCTTAGGATATTACTTTGCCAAGAAAAATCATATATTACTGCATCGGTGACATTAGTGGGTAAAACCAGTACCAGAGTTATAAATACCAGTACCAGAGTTGCAGATAATATTATATGAAACTTTACGATACAGAATATAGATACATGGCACAACAGAAAGGTAGAAAGTCTGAGAAGAGTATAAAATAAAATCAGCTTGCTCTTAGTCTACATAGTTTCTACAAAGTTAACAGTAAAGTTCTGTCACACCAAATGCATCGAACTCTCAATGTTATAAATATGAACGCATTTCAAAGTAATGAACAATGATACCCATAACAAATAATCATTTAATGAGCATCTCTTTAATAAATGTAATATATGAAGATACAGCTTCATAAAGCACTTTAAATGTTTTAAACAATAGTTTCTTATTACTAGTTAAAAATCCATACTAGGCTGATCCTGACCAAAGCGATCAACTTCTAATATCCAACAGATGAGTCACCTCAGATATGTTCCCAATTGAGGGTTATTTTCACTGACAAAATTACTATGAGTGGTAGTAATTTTGACACACTTCAATGGTTGTGACGGCTGAGAATCTGGCCAAAAAGAAAAAAGCTGTTTGCAGTAAAAAACAAACAAAACACATATACCTTGTTTAAGGATGAGAACTACAAAATAAACCGAAGTCCTGTGTTAACACCATTTTACAAATAATTACGTATCTCTGTCTCTGGGACTCTTAACCTAGGACTATTCAAGGTTCTGAAAGTATGTATTCAAATTATAGGTTCATTTTCATTAATTTACTTATTAGCAGCATCACACAGAACAGAAGGCAAAGAAATAAAATGGGCACCAGAAAACATGTTAAGTGCAAATGTGTAAGTCTTTATAAGTATTTTTAATCCATAAAAGTGTTAAGCATCTTTCTTTCTTACTAACAAAAAAACGTTTTAAAATGGAAGCCTGCAATAATTAAGGTCCCAAATCTTATGGTATGTTACCATATATACCATCTATACATCTATCTGGAACTTTCAAGTTTTTTTTTTTCTTTCAAAATGACTACTTCAGGCACTTAAATTAGTTTTATATAGTTGATTTACTTATTAAAAGCACACTTTTCTTCTTTGAAAGGTTTAAAAGCAATTAGACATTTTCTAATTGAAAACAGTGAAGTATTAAAATTTTTACTGGTGGTATAAAATGACAGTTTTAATTTAACAAAATATATATTTCTATATGAAGAAAGACTACCAAAATTAAGAAAATCCATCCAAAACATTATAGCAGTATCTCAATGTGGAAAAAGATTAATATGATCAAAAAGTAGCTTCATTTTCAAGAAACTAATTCATGGCTCCATAATTGGAATAAATTCCTAAAAATATTATGTAGCCTGGGAAATCCCTTGTACTCTGTTCCAATGGTTTATATTCTTAAAGGCTGTATCTGTAAATAATCCCATGATAAGGAGAGAGAGGGAGAAAGGGAGGAAAGGACAGGGCAAGAGAGAAGAAAGGGAAGAGAAAAAAAAATTCAGTCCCTAAAATTTCAGGCATGATCTCTGTAGAAATCTGCTGAGTGGGAAGGGGATTATATATTTTCTTAAGATTGTTTTTTGTCACCATCATACACGAATGACAACTTAAATATATTTCTTCATCTTTTATTCCTGACAGAACTGCTTATTTCACTGTTTTCCAGTACCATCATAGAAAATAATCTAAAGGTAAGATGATTTTAACCCCTTGGAAATTAATTTATTATTTTGCCCAGAAGCTTACAGACTAAAAAAAAAAAAATTTCATAGTTAATCATTTTAGCCAGCATGTATCTTGCTCTTCATTTGGGTTTATTAATTTTGAATAGAAGTATAGGGACCGTCTATTTCCAATCTGGGGTCTTTTTTCTGAAAACTGTATTTCTATTTATCAGTTCAAACTTGTATGTTCTTCCCTATCTTCTGCTGGTTTGATCTCAATGTTTTACCTACTGTAATACTTAATCTTGATTTTTTTTCCATCTAGTATTTCACATGGAGTTCTGAAACATTTCATTACAAATGATGTGGAAAGAATACTCTTCTAGAACGAATCAGATCAAATCCAATCCTTCCGATCATTAGTTGTAGGATTGCAGGCAAGTTACTTCATTTCCATTTCCCTAACTATAAAATGGAGATAAGGCCTACCTGGGTAGATGTGAGGATTAAATTTCATACATATCTGTATGTATATTTATTACGTGGGACCATACCTGGCATAGAGTGAGTACTCAAAGGGAAGGCATTCTGTTCTCGTTATCTTCCATTCTGAATGTGATGTTCTACAGCATTCATTCTCCTCTATATTGCAACCAAATATGATTTCTTGGCTCTTACAGCAATCTATTTTTTTTATACAGTTGTATGTTTTCTTAACACGTTTGTATAGTTGCTTTCTAAGTTCTTTTCATATGTCACGTATTAAATAGGGAAATAATTTATTGGGAACCCATACAACTATCTATCTTATTTGTTGTTTGTCCTGTACACCCTTTTATCTGAACCTACCAAAGAAAACTCATCCTCAGAAGAGTTATTGAATACACTGGCCAGCACTGTAGGTCTCAAATGATATTTGATGAATGAACTGTGAATGAACCAGTGAGAACTGTGCTAACTAGCCTTCTCTTTCACTCCTAGAGTTGGAAATCAAGCCAGGTCACGCGACTGGCACTAGGGCCGGAAAGAGAAGAATTCTGGCACGTTTTTGGTGATGGATGACCTTTGATAGCTGAGAAGATTTTGTAAAATTCCCTTTCACAGTTTAAAGATCTAGTTTCTCTTTGCATGTTTATAAGTAATGATTCCTAATTTTCAGAATAATTTTAGGCCTCTTGCCTAAAGGTTCAAATTTACTGTAGAAACACTATACTTTTTCTTTTAAAGAATTTCATTCAGCCTCTCTTCTCTCTTCCCCCTATCTGTACATGGCTTTCCATGCCTTGCTTTTCCTCACAGTTCAATACCTTTAAACCATAAAGATCATATTTTTGGAAAGGCTGATCCCGAAAATAAGTTTTATATTTGATCATATATTTTAATTATTTTAGATTTCAAAAACTCAAGGGGAAAGAAATGAAATTCAGTTTTTCGGACAACCTGGTTTTTGTAACTTCAATGTTATGCAGGAGTGAGTAAACTATGACCAGTGGGACCAAACCTCGTCTGCTGCCTATTTTTGTAAATAAAGTTTTATTGGAACACAGACATGCTCATTTGTTTACATAACATCTATGCTGCTTTTTAACAACAGCAGAGATGAACAGTTGTGATAGAGACTGTATGGCTTACAAAGTCCAGGCTGTAAGAGAGCCTTGATGTCTCTAAGCCTCCTCTTAGGAAAGGGTCTAAATAAAAACAACACAAATAGCAAATATTTACTACACAGTTACAATATCTTAGGCACTGCTTTGTTAAATTTTACATTAATTATCTCTTTTAAAAATTGGGTAAAATTTTTGCATAAAATTTATGGCTAAAACATGTGAATTGGGTTTGTAATCCTTATTTTCAGATGAGAAAGCTGAGGGTTTTTTTTTTTTAATTTATTTATTTTTGGCTGCATTGGGTCTTCATTGCTGTGCGCGGGCTTTCTCTAGTTGCGGCGAGCGGGGGCTCCTCTTCGTTGCAGGGCATGGGCTTCTCACTGTGGTGGCTTCTCCTGTTGTGGAGCACGGGCTCTAGGCACGCGGGCTTCAGTAGTTGTGGCACACAGGCTCAGTAGCTGTGGCTTGCAGGCTCTAGAGCGCAGGCTCAGTAGTTGTGGCACACAGGCTTAGTTGCTCTGTGCCATGTGGGATCTTCCTGGACCAGGGATCAAACCCATGTCCCCTGCGTTGGCAGGTGGATTCTTAACTACTGCACCACCAGGGAAATCCTCTTTTTTTTTTTTTTTTAACAATTTAAGTTATATTGGGATTAAATGACAATTTAAGGCAATTATTAATATATATAGTAAATAAAATGGAAACATTTACATTTAAGACATTTATAGATTTTAGTATTTTCCTCAGTGATTAACAGTATTTTCACATGTTTTTATTCAAAGCACTTTTCATATATGTAATCTTATTTTTTTTTAATTGAAGTATAAACGACCTACAACACTATGTTAGTTCCAGGTGCACATCATAGTGATTTGATATTTCTATACATTTCAAAATGATCATCATAATAGTTACCATCTGTCACCATACAAAGTTATTACAATATTATTAACTATATTCCCCACACTGTACATTTCATTCCTGTGACTCATTTATTTTGTAACTGGAAGTTTATAACTCTTAATGTCCTATTTCACTCACCCCTCCCATTCTCCTCCCCTCTGGCAACCACCTGTTCATTCTCTGTATCTATGCATCCATTTCTGTTTTGTTATGTTTGTTCACTTATTTTGGTTTTTAGATTCCACATATACGTGAAAATCATACAGTATTTGTCTTTCTCTGACTTATTTCATTTATCATAATACCCTTGATGCCCATCCATGTAGCAAATGACAAGATTTCATTCTTTTTTATGGCTGAGTAATATTCCACTGTATATACATACACCACATCTTTATCCATTCATCTACTGACGGACATTTAGGTTGCTTCCATATCTTGGCTACTGTAAATACTGCTGCAATGAAATTAAGAATTTAAAAATTCTTAACTGAAATTCTAAAATGATGGCCACGAGAGGTTACAAGTGGAAGTTTGTGTTATATTTATACAACTGCTATCACTATTACTGTATTTCACAACTATTACAGTAGTGAGGAAAAAGTGAACAAAGTTTGAAAACTGAGCTATTTTTAAGTGAGGAAATGCAGGAATATCATTTACACTAAGAACATCTGTTTTAAAGAGGTATGTGGTAAAACAACTTTGAAAACAACAAAGCAAGGAAGGGTTAATTCCTAGAGATATGGCTTCAACTCAAATTTAACTAAACTATATAGGTGGATAAAAGACAATGTGATAAAGATTGGTAATACAAAGATACCTTCTAAAAAATTCATAGCTCAACAGGGGACAGGCAGGTAAAAATTAATATGGGGTTCTTAACTGCAAGCAACAGAAACCAATTCATACTGATCAACAGAAATGTAATGCATTAAACAGGTATTAAAAGTAGTTCTCAGAATTGCTGGGAAGTTTGAAGAACCCCACTCAGTAAATGGGCAGGAACTGAGCGAGAAGGCTTAAAGGCAAGAAATAAAAATCAAAATCTGTGACATGAACCACCTGAGTACAGAAGAGATGTCACTACTTCTCCTTTTGGAAACTGGATGCTTTATTGCTGCCACTACATCTTTTACTGTGCCCACACAGGCTCCAGATAAAAGCATCCAATTAGTCATGTTTGGGCTATGAGCCAATTTCCTAAAGTTTGGGCACAAGAAAGCAATTTATTTGTCCTTTTTTGCTTTTGTGTAGTGGGAGCCAGGGCTTGCACTTCACCAAGATTCATACTATATAGCAGGGAACTCCTCAAACACAGGAAGGGGCTTCAAAGGCTGGGAAGCCCCACCCCCAAGAAAACAACCCCCCCTCTACAAACACCGTATCTTAAATCAAGATTTGCAGAAATATTTTGAGGGGGAGTCTCTGTGTGCTCAAATACCTATTCAAATACTTAAATAATAAGTGATATACTCCTATACATTCACCTTTGTTTTTTTAACCAGCCATTAAGACAAAACTCTTTTTCAACATTCAAAACTTAAAGACATATTTCACAGAGCAAGATTTGAGTTTCTTAAGCCACTCAGTTTTTCAAACTCAAGTCCAGGGACTTGTCAGTCAAGTCAGGAGCCCATAGCTCTCAAGTTTAAGAAACTACACTAAAACATAATATAATAAGAAAGCTCTATATTAGATACCATGTTGGCATAAACGAGGGATTAACTACAGTCAGGGAATGCTATGCAGAACAAACACTTTAAAATAACCAGAAATTTACCAAGCAAATGGGGTGGGGCAAAAAAAGAATATTCCAACAGAGGTAACAGCTAGTATAAAGCACTTCATTAGAAAACACTGTAGTGTGGTGAAAAAGGCACCTGTTCAGGTCAGGAAAAGTGAATTAAACTCCTAATCCTAATTAGCAGTATAATCTGGGTCAAGTCCTTTAACATCTGATTTTTCCTCATCTACAAAATAAGGGAAACGGACTAAATGATCTTTAAGTAGTTTTGCTACTAGACAAATTTCTGGTTATTATTATTAATCACAATGGTTAACATTTATTGGCACTCACCATATGGCAGGGAAAATAGTATACAGTTTACATATATTAGGTAGGTATCATTATCCCCATTTTCCCCAATTGAGGAAACTCAAGTTCTGAGCAGTTAGCTAACTCATTCAAAGTGACCCAGTTAGTAAGAGAGCCACAGCTGGAGGATTTAATTGCAAAGCCAATACATTCAATCATAGTTAAACCAATCACAAAATTCCAAATTCCCTAAGGACAGGGAATTTGCTACTATGGTTTTTATTATGCTATGGGTAATATGTTTATTATCTACCTTTTTCTGATATCTAAATTTTTCAGAGGGCCAAGAATTTAGACCCAAGTATCAAAATATTCATTACTTTATATGGTCAAATAGAAATCTTTCCAAAATATATCATACATATCTCTGTTTAGATAAAAGTAGATCAAATTTTAACTTTTCTTGAAGCTCAAGGTTACATTTATACATATTAATTATTGTATGGTTCTGTGGAACTTTAAGATAATGTGACTCTTTTCTCTTCATTTTCTTGGGTCAGCTTATGTTTTTGTTTCTTCTCTCACTGCTTTCATTAATCACAGGTCCTCTACACCCTTGTAATGGTTTCTGGACTAAAAAAATAAATCAAGTTGCAAAAAAATTACTTTCAGCCATATTTCTCATTACAAGGTGGCTTTTGATGTAGTACCATAAAGTAATTCTTAATTATCAATTCAGCTGTGATTTGATGACCTAAGCACAACTTTATTGTTTCAAATACTTTGACACAGAATATTGCTTTACTGTACCATATCCTCCTATCTTAAGATACTTCATAAAGAATTAAAATCTAAAGCATCATGTCTTCACATGCTGCCAGCGAGCCAGAAAAAAAAAAAAGTTTAATGTTTATGAAGTCATATGGGTTGAATGTGAGGTAGGTTCCAAAAATGCTCCTTGTTTCCCTGAAATGATAGAAAAAAGGAAAAATCCTTATAGGAACCCTCCTGCAAAAATTCTAAAGAGAATATAAGAGAGAAAGTGGCTCTATCCCATACTAAAACATATTATGAAACTACCATTGAAACAGTTTAGTATGGATAGAAAAAGAGCAAGAAATCCAAACACATATTGGAATTTTCTTTATGATAAATAGTTCAGATTAGTAGGTAAAGAGGAATTACAATAAATGTAGAAACTGTTAAAAAAATACACAAACTATATTCCTATTTCACGCCTTACTTCAAAATAAGTAACAGAAGGATCAAATGCCTAAAATGCAAAAAAATGAAAAACAGAAGTTCTGGAAGAAAGACCAAATTTATTCATAATCTGACAGAGGAGAATAAACAGGCCTCTTTAAATAGGACACAAAATCCAAGTCACAAAAGGGGGAAAAAGGGATATACTTAACCACATAAAAAGTAAAGACTGTTGTAAACAACAACCAAAAAAATGAAGCCAAGAAACAAACTGGAAAAAATATTTGCAAAACATATGATAAAAAAACTAACTTCCTGGACTTCCCCAGTGGTGCAGTGGTTAAGAATCTGCCTGCCAATGCAGTGGACACAGATTTGAGCTCTGGTCAGGGAAGATACCACATGCCGCGGAGCAACTAAGCCTGTGCACCGCAACTACTGAGCCTACATGCCGCAACTACTGAAGCCTGCGCGCCTAGAGCCCGTGCTCCGCAACAAGAGAACCCACCGCAATGAGAAGCATGCACACCTCAATGAAGAGTAGCCCCCCCTCCACTTCCCGCAACTAGAGAAAGCCCACACGCAGCAAGGAAGACCCAACCCAACGCAGCCATAAATAAACAAACAAACCCAAAAAACTAACTTCCTTAATTTATAAAGGGCTCATACAAATCAATAAAAAACAGACCAATTACCTACTAGAAAAATGAACAAAAGATATAAACAAGAAATCTGAGGAAATGAATACAAATGCTAATAAAGTTCTGATGTTTGATTTCCTCATTAAAGAAATGCAAATCACCTATTCAAATGGCAAAAATGCAATGTCTTAGGGAATGATCAGTCTCAAGTGCTACTGATGTGTGTCTAAGTTGATAAAATTCATCGGGAGGGTCATCCAGATATAGCCTGAGAAGCTGTCAAGCATATGTACAAAGGTAATCATGATAACATACGCTGGAAAAAGATGTTTATCATGGAGCATTAGTTAAATAAATTATGGTATATCCATAAAATGGAGGTATGCACCATTTAAAAAGGCAGGGGGATGAATAAATTTCAATGTAGAATCTAAAATAAACTATTAAGGAATTAAAATAAGCAAAGTGCAGAAGTGTGTACAGAATTATTTTTAAGTGGGGAAATGGATGAATAAGCGGGTTTTCCAATGTTTCTCTGGAATTAATTATGTGAACCTGTTAAGTGTGGTTAACTTTGTTCACAGGGACTGGGGCAGAGAGCCACAGGTCTTGCATTTTCTAATCTGTTCCCGAGTTAATGTCACTTTTTAAAGTTAATAGGAATTATCTACAGAATAGAATTGTGCGCCAATTTTTGCCTTTTTAAATACTTTTCTGTCTTAAAAATACCTAATAAAATCTATATTTTAAATTAAAAAAACCACCTGGGTAGGGATAATGGGCAATGGGACCCTTTGTTGCACTTTATTCTATCAATACAGCTTTATCTCTTAAATAATAAGCATATATCATTTTAAAATTTAAATCAGCTTTAACATATTACACTTTAAATTGTTTGCCCTAGTTTGATAATGTTTAAAATCTCAAAACACTACATATGGACATCTGAGTGAAAACCTGTCTTCCAATGTTAAAAAGATCTTGCATTATTTTAAATTCAAAGTAAAAGACTAATAGAAAAGTATCTATACTAAACTTTCTGTATCTACTGAGGGCACCTTATACAAGCTGACCTACTGGCTTTCTGACTGGGTCACAAGCCCTGCTGCAGAAAGGGCATAACACAGTGACAAATTTTTATAAGAAAGAAACTGATAATTTAAAAAAGAAGCAAACAAACAAAAAGAAACAAAAAAGGAAACTGCATAAAACTGATACATGCAAGATAGTGTGAATCAGGACCTCTTTTCAATTGCCTATTTTATTAGGAAAGTGAAAAGTGATCCCAATAAGTCATGCAATTTCTAAAGATTAGAGTTGATACTTTTCTCTCAGGTTCAAGAGATCATTTTCTCTCACAAGGTGAACTATTGTTGCTTTTCAAACATACCAGAGTGTCAAAGGCAGGTGTAATGAGATTGGGGGCTGGAGAGGGAAAGGAAACCACAGAGAAAGGGAAGTTAGAGGCCTGATGTATAGTATTTCACAGTAAGTGAAACAGAAGCACATGTAAACAAGAGAGTATATATATCAGACCTACTGTAGATTCTAAGGTACTACTTATCAATATAACTCACATGCATTCACCTCTAAGAGAGTTGGATCCTCAAAACTAATCACAAAGCTCACCTCTAAGTAGTCTCAATGGATAATTACCATCCTGCTGTGATTATTTTTAATACTTACTCAATAATACAGTACTCCCTGAGTTACCTAGCATTATTGAGAAATGAAAGTCAATGGTATGCTGACATAAATAGCAAGGAGCTTTGAAGTCAGAGCTCTAGACTAAGTTCAAATCTCAGCTTCATTACTCAAGAGCTTTATGACCTTGGGCAAGTTATTTAATCTTTGCCTCTATTTCTTCATCTCTAAAATCTCTAAAATTGGGTTAACAATATTAACTATGTTCATGGGTTGATGTGATAAATAAATGAAATTATACCTGTACATGGCATCACAGTACTCAAATATATAAAGTTTTAAGAACATATCTTTTGAAAAAAGTGCCATTTGTTTAATTTAAACCAATCTGAATAGAAGTCTCAATACTTCAGTTAACTTTTGTTTCTTCTTAAGGCAAACAGACACAATTTAACTTTTCCTGTACTGTACAGGATCGTAATTATTAATACAAATTATAAGATTATGCATGACGACACATACAAAAAAGTTTCCACAAGCTTTCAATCAATCAATCAATTAATCAGTTTCTTTACAGACACTTTGAGAAAGACAGCACCTGACAAGACTTAAAAGTTTATAGCGGTGTCTCCATGCTAATTATTTCCAAATGTAACAATTTTACAATTAAACAGTTGAAAATTTAAAAAACTGTACCCCTTTTACTATTCCTTATTCACAGAGATAACTTGTGCTTGCCTCTTGCAAGCCCCTTTCTCATTTTCTTAATGTGCTCATGCTAAGCAACTGTGAGCTAAGAAGCCAGGTAACCATTTCAAGGCAGACTGATCTGGTGAAAAATATATGGGCTGTAGATTCAGACAGCTCTGGGTTTAAATCCCAGTTGTGCTACTTATTTTGTGACCTTGTTAAATTACTTAACTTCTCTAAGCTTCAATTTCCTCATCTTCAAAATGGGAATACTATTACCTATATTGAAAGGCTGTGGTAAAAGGCAAATGAAAATTTACATAAAAATCTTACAGAATGCTTTCTAGTACCTGGCAATATAAGTCATCCTGTCAATGGTAATTATTATTATATAACTAATGCAAGATGTTGAAACTATAGTGAAGTTAAGAATAAAAAGAATTTCTTACTTGGAACATATGCTTTTAATGTGTGAAATTCCTTGGCACTATACTGGAGACACAAAGATGAAAAAGGATATAGTATCTATCCTCCAGAGGCTCACAGCCTTTAATTAAAGACAGACATATAAACAAAATCACAGCAATTTGATAAGTGAAACTGTAAAAGAAGCAGCACTCCATTTGAAGTCAAAATGCTTCTCTGGAAGAGATGATATTAAGCTAAGAGGAAAAATAGCTCACCAGGTTGGGAGTTAGGGACTGAGGTGAGCTGACTTGGTCAAAGAGGATGAAAGAGCACATGTGAAGATACACAAGTAAGAAACAGCCTAGCAGGGTCTGGAGCAGAGAGCGTGTAGAGAGAGTTTAAAAAGGCAAGCATAGGCCAGATTTTCACGATCTAGTACGCCAAACCAAGGAGGAGTTGGCCCTTTTTTAAAATAAATAATGGGGAATCACAAAAGTATAAGGGCAGTGAAGAAGGTTGGCTGAAAAAGATAAGATGCTCAGATTCGTATTAGAGAGAGATCCCTCCAGCTGAGATGTTCAAGTTGATCAGGAAAGAGGGGGAGACTACAGTCAAGGAAAATACAGTCCAGATGGTTAAGCAGCAGCAACTAATCTAAAGTAGTGATGATAAGAATGTAGAATAAGGAATGGATGAGAGAGACTAAGAAAGGGAGTCCTGATAACACTCAGAAATTTGGGAAAATTCCCCAATTTCTAGTTTGGGCAAATGATTGGGTCATGATGTCATTAGTCAAAATGGGGACAAGAGAAATAGAAACAATTTTTGAGAAGAAAATGTGAGCGCAATTTGGAATTTATCTGAATGGCGCTATCCATTACGCAGTCCGGAGCTCAAGTGAGGGCCAAATTAACTCCAATGGGAGAAATTAACATAAAGGCAGAAATGGAAGGCAAAAATAAGGCACCAAGAGGAATCATACAGATTGAAAATGGGTGAATACTATTACTGCTCATGAATATCTTACTTTGCGTCTTTCTCTTGTTTTCCAATTGGACAAACTGCTTACGAAAGTGAGATGTTATTTTACTTTGCATGCTACTTTAAAACCATGAACGCTTTTCCACATAGGTCTACTTAATATAAACATATGAGTTTTCTGAGCATTGCGTCCAAATTCTTCACTATTATGCCAGGTTTAGCAAAGTGCTGGGGGCCTGAAAGGTGCACAAGAAAAATGGATGAATTAAGTAAATATGGTCTTTTGGCCAGTCAAGAAACCAATTTGTTTCAGATATTGTTTTAATGACACAGATGAATATTTAATATGGAGTAATCTAAGTTTTTCTTTATATGCTGCTTTTTCCATTTAGGAACATAACAATTTTCAATGATTTTGGAACTCTGAACTTATTTTTCAGAATTCAAGAAGTTACCCCAAACCAACAATTTATGCCTATCCATACTCCAGATTTCTGTATAGAAGTCAGAAGCAGATAGAAAAATACAATTATTGTTTTTTAAAATATTAATTTTAAAAAAGGGAAATACTAAAATGCTTCACCCACAGGTCCATTCTTAAATGTTAGCAATGTGAGAGATATTCACAGGAGTACTCAGAAGAGTATTTTTAAAGATTCTCACCCCTTAGAAGGAAAACTACACAAGTCCAAATGTTTCTTTACGTACTTTCTTTGTACACACTCAGATAAATGCACATTACATAAACTTAGAGAATAATAATGTGTGCATAAATTGGTGGATGAAAAAGGTAAATCAGTGAATAAGCAGGGAAGATAGAGGCTGAGCAGAAGAAACCATGTTATGAGGACCTGAAATGTGAAAAGGCACAATAAGGGAGCTCAGTCAGAAAAAAAATGGAGTGCTAGTTTTTGGTTGTTTTGTTTTTTATTATTTTTCATTAACAAAGCAAAAGATATTTGAAGAGACTCAAGTTACCCAATAAAAACTAAGAAAGGAAAAAGCTCAATGGTCTGTTCATAGAATTACTTTAGAGTCAAACCTTTTTGGATAAACCAGTTCTTAATACTTTCTTTTACTTTGCTTTGACTGTCTATCCTTCCCTCTCATGCACATTTTTTTTGTTAATGACAGTAAGCAGTATGGTAGTAATAGGGAAAAAATCAAAATCAAACTGAATAGAATGACCTAATTTAAAAACTAACTGAAAATAAATTAATCCATTGGTATTGGCACATATTTTTACAAAAATGTTTTTGTGTGATTGAAAACTATGCATAATCTGCCTGGATGTGGACCTTGGGAATGTCCTGCTAGAAATCTTGATATCATAAATTTTCACAATTACAGTTTAGATTGTGAGAGACTGCATGGAGAAGTTAAGGAGTCTAAGTTTGGGAGTCAGCAGTTTAGTTCTGCCTTCGTTTGTTCTCTCTATAACTTTGGATTTTTTTTTTCCTCTTAAGTACCCTGCATCTCAGTAATCTTATCTGTAAAATGGGACTAATAAAAGGACTTACTTTACAAGACTCACAAGGATGATACTAAATAATATAACAGGAAGACACTATATAAACTTATTTTTATAGCTGCAAGCTCAGTACTTAAGAACTTTTCATATCTCAAGAATATCAAATAACCTAGGTTCCACCATTAACAGAAAAACAAAAGCCCACTCACTTCCAGAGTACTTCAGTGTCCCACCACTGGAACCATACCATGGACTGAAGTGTTCCAAGTAATTTCCTTCCTTTAATCTTAAGGGAAACATCCAAAAAGTCCGATTTCAGACTATGCAAAAAGTCTAAATTGTAATGGTACTAAACAGAGTAAAAACTATCAGTAGCTTGCCTTGCACAGTCCTGTAAGTTTTAAGAAACTCTGCTTCTGGTTACTTGTTTCTAACAGAACTCTGAAGCAAAAACATAGCAACATACCAGTGGTCATATCCTTTGAAGAACTAAAATCTGGATTGGCTTCTTACACTTTTAGCAGGTGAGCAAGATGCCCTCCCTGATCATGTCATAAAGCCATACTTTTTAGAAGCAAGATGTGCTCCATGCTTAGGTAATAAAGTCATACTTTTGTTTTGAAAGATTTCTTTTTAGATCACCATACTAAAATCACATGTAAGTTCTCTCCTAATTACACAATGCACAATTTCAGGGTCCAAAGGCAGGCCAGCTTGGAATTTTAAGTTTACCACTTGATCACAACGTGGATTCACATCTGGGTTTAGGTTTGAGATTAGCTTTCTTCATCATGATTCTACCCCCAAGAGTACTGTGACTAAACTGCCTTACTATTTATTACACATATAAGCATTTCTGATGGAACCAAGGAGAAAGACAGAGTAACCAAAGTTCACACACTTGTTTGAAAACTGCTCAGATAACTTAAAGACGCCCAGATGCTAAATGACAACCTTACCACTGGAAGCAAAGAAGTTATTTGTTTTAGCGGGGGAGAGGGAAAAGGCCACACCCAAAGTTAAACGACTTCACAGTGAAGTGATACCAAGTTTCAGAATTTTAACTACTGCTATTTTCGGTACTCTTTTTCACGGTCAATGAATACTTTAAATTCATAACAGGCCCAAAGTTAAAGAAAACGTTCCTCTGACCCTAATCACTTGTTACTTCATTCAGTAGTGGGCAGGTCCAAGATGGAGAATTACCTCGTCCAGAAAAAGATTTAAGTGTAACTCTGGAGTAGAAAAGGGCCGAACTCAAGTCATCAGGGCTCGTAAGTGACTCTAAAAGAGCGGGTCACCACTCTCCCCTCCCCCAAGAAGTCGGGAAGGCAAGAAGAGCCTGACAGTGTCACCACGGCAGTTACCTGACACAGAACGCGACCGCGTTGTGTGGACCCATCTTTCAGTTTGGACGCTCCCTGCCTCCCGGCTCTCTCGGTGCCGCCTCCACCCGGGAGGTCTCCCCCACCCCCGCCCCCGCCAGCCCAGCTCCCAGCAGCTTCCTCAGCCTCCCGTCCATCCCACCTCCGTGCTCTCGCGACTCCACTCATCCCCACGTACCTTGGCCACATAGTCTTTCACCTCATCCAGGTCTCCGTTTTTCAGGGCCCACATGAACTCCTTGTCGCACATTACTGCAGCGGGGCGGGCCGGCTAGCCAGGCAGAAAACGAGGAGGCGGTGGCAGCAGCAAGCGGATACCGCCGGGCGAGCGGGAGACAGGGCCGCGCGGAGCCGGAGCAAAGAGAAGGCGGGGTAGGCTGGCAGGCGAGCGAGGCAGTTGGCCGCGGCGACCGTTAGGGCGGGAGAAAGAAAGTTTTTTGCGGCCACCGGGCCCAGCTGAGAAGGTTCCGCCTGGCCGAAGAGAAGCTGGAGCGCTTGCACTTCCGGTTCACTCCCCGCTAGGGCCCTCCCCCAACTTCCTCTTCCTCTTCCCGTCGGCGGAACGCCCCGCTCGGGACCCCGCCCCGACGGCCCGCGGCCGAGCGCCCCGCGTGCGCAGGCGCAGTGGCTGGGACGGCTGGCGGAGATTGCTGGGGGAGGAGTGGGCGGGTCTGGGAGGCCAAACAAGGGGGTCGGAGGTCAGGAAGGGCAGAAAGTGTGTGGCGGGAGATTTAGGGTATTCCAGAGGGGATCAGGACGTTTCTGTGCCCCATAAGCGGGAAAAACTTAAGAGAAACCCACAGCCTTGGAGGGCATGTTGCTCACCTTCCTAGTGTGCAGTAGGAATGTTTGATTTGAATTCCTTGCCTTCTCTTTTCTTTCCCTCCTCCCCTCCTTTTCTTTCTCCTTCCCTCGCTTCCTTGCTCCTTGCCTTCCTTCCTCTACTGTCAAGCATCCTTTAGGCTCCTACTGCATGTCAGACTCTGCTAGGCACAGAGGCTGTAGTAAAAAAGATGGCATAAACCAATTCTTGCCCTCAAGGAACGCTTCCATACTTATGACAACAATGTGAATTCAGTGTGCCAATACTACGTGTAATGTTCTGTGGAGGGAAAAACTCTACTCATCTCCCCGACCAGCAAATGATATCCAGAGACTAGGAATTCAGTTTGATGCCATAGGGCAGAGCAAACTTAACTGACCGGTACAATTTGTGTTTTTTTAATTTTTTTGTTCGTTTGTTTTTAATGCTTTGAAGCTTCAGGACCATTCTAGTGAAACCGGTTCTACTCTTCCTAGAGTTTGGCTGTAATACCCTGGGGCACAGCCACCAAATGAATTGTGCCTCAACCCTAATGACCCAGGCGTGCACACATGAACATAAAGAAAGCCAATAAAAATGCTTATTGGAACTATTATATATATATGTATAGTCCATTATTTATGACCCACTAAACGGATAAATGATAAACTACTTTACTAGGCTTGCCATATAGAATAGGGGTTCAGAACACAGACTGGAACCAGAATGCTTAGTTTTGAATACAGGACCCAACCTTTGTTAATTTTGTGTCACCACAAGCAAGTTATTTAACCCTGCCCTGTTCAGTTTTCCATATTTGTTAAAGGGATATGACAGTAGTGTTCAATAAGCGCATATATATATATACGCCTGTGATTTAGAACTAGCAAATAGAGATAGGATTCAAATCAAAAGAAAAATCTCCAAATATTTAATAGCTACCTTGATTGTTATTCTGTTAATTTTACTTTCTGACAGAAATGCAACTTCACATACCTAATGATGATACATTTCTGGGAACAAATCTCAAGGATGAATTTGCTAGGTAAATCCTGGAGTTCCTATCTCTTTTCTAATTCCCACCTGTGTGATCTTTGAGTTACATCCTGCTGACAGCTCTTGGTTTATGTCTCTAGCCCAGACTTCTCTTATGTGATCCATTCTGATATTCAACTTCTCACCCATTTGAATGTCTCAAACTTAACATGTCCAAAATAGGATTTGGTCTCTTCTAGATTCTAAACCTAGTTGTCCCCTGGACCATGCCTTCTCTGTGAATGACACCACCAACCACCTTGTCACTAAAACCAAACTCTATCCAGGCCTCTGTGAGCCCTCTTGACTAGGCCTCAACCTTCGTCTATAAAGACTTGAATAAACATGAACACAGGCCCTATCAGCTCAAGGCCACATCCTAAAATAATGCCAGTCCCCCTTAAAGTGGCTGCATGAGAAAATTCAAGGCTGCCAAGGCCCCTGTTTGTTCCAGTCAACACCTGAGGATGGGACCTCTCTCCCCCAGTCTGTGTAGGAGGGTAGAACCCTAACTTCAATGATTGCCGCTAGCAGACACAGCTGGCCTAATCGCATTTACACTGACTAATCTTTTGTAATTTTTTACTTCCCTGACTCTACAGAGCCCCCACTCCACCACCCCTCCCTCATTCTCCCTTCAAAACACCTATTCATCTCTATACAAATGGAAGTTTTGTTCAGTTCACGTTGGACTTTTTCCCTATAGCAATATTTCTTACTGATAAAAATCTGTCCTTACCACTTTAACTAGTGCCCTGCTTTGTTCATCCTTGACAATGGGAGTCATATATAACCCCTGCTGTTCCCAACCTTTCTCTTATTCCATCCATCAGTAAGTCCTTCAAAATATATCTTAAATTGTTCACTTCTCACCATCTTCCCAGCTTGCTGGCCCCCCAAGACCCTTCCCAGCCCTGTCATCTCTGCACTGATACAGTCGTCTCCAGCTGGTCTCCCCATTTTCACTCTCACCCTTTTCCAATTAATTCACCACATAGCCAGTTACCTTTTTTTTTTTTTTGCGGTATGCGGGCCTCTCACTGTCGAGGCCTCTCCCGTTGCGGAGCACAGGCTCCGGACGCGCAGGCTCAGCGGCCATGGCTCACGGGCCTAGCCACTCCGCGGCATGTGGGATCTTCCCGGACTGGGGCATGAACCCGTGTTCCCTGCATCGGCAGGCGGACTCTCAACCATTGCGCCACCAGGGAAGCCCCAAACATGCATTTCTTATCTTTAGACCTTTCAATGGCTTCCTACTGCATTTTAGGATAAAATTCTAAATTATTTGCTATGGCCTTCAGGGCCCTCTGTGATCTGACCCTGATGGTCTCTCCCATTTCATGACACTCCCCTCCCACCCCATTGCTTCTTTGTTTCCCATAGATCTCATCTTCTGTCAGTTTCAGAAAAAATCAAGCTTATTCTACCCTAGGGCTGTTATGCTTGTTTCTTCTTGTCTGGAATGTTCTTTTAATTCTTGCTCACTCCTGAGGTCTCAGTGCAAATGTTACCTCTTCAGAGAGGCCTCTCAGACCATCCACTTTAAACAGGTCCCTCAATCATGTCTACCATATAGTCCACTTTTTTTGTTTTTAACCTCTTTAAGTTCACTTATCATAAATATTTTCACTATTGTTTCTTCTTGTTGTTACCTATTTTGGCAGGTATCCAACAGATATTTCCCTTTGTCTGCCATCCTAGGCATAAGAGAGAATTGCTCTTGCTGGCTTCCTTGTGGTTGGATAATGTCATGTAACTAATTCTGGCCTATTAGTTATGAGCAGAAGTAACATGAGTCACTTCCAGGCTTGCCAATGCAAGACGCTTCAGAGTGCTTTATTCCCTCTCCCACAGCAGCCAGCAATATTCAAAACAGTGGCTGCAGTCAGCCTGGGTTCCTGAGCAACTTACAATGAACAGAACTCCTCTTCCATCCCATAGTGGATATCCAGTAAAATAATAATTAAACTTTTGTTGTTTCAAGCCACTGAGATTGTGGTGTTTATTACTGCAGCAACACTGAGTCAGTCTTGACTGACACAGAAATTATTGTCAGAAGTGAGCTGTTACTCGAACAAAAACCTTAAATAGATGGCATTGATTTAGGGCCTAGGTAGTACGCAACAAAGGAAGTGATATTGGAAGCCATATAGGTAGTGAGTCATTTTCACAGGAGTGAAACATTTGGCAAAACAATCTCCTGTGATAGCATGGTGATGCATGGAAGACAGATAACGTACCCTGTATACTTGTAGCTCTAGTGGAAGAGGCTGGGAAATGGAAAGCTGGTGGCATGTGTTGGGAGCTATTTTTGTGTGTTGCCTGGGGTGGAGGGGAAGGGGAGGGGGAGGGCGGGCACGTTTTTATTTACTTTCTTTCCAGTTTTACTGTGATATAATTGACATATAACATTGTATAAGTGTAAGATATACCACATGGTGATTTGATATGTGTATGTATTGCAAAATTATTACCTCAACAAGGATAGTTATCACATCCATCACCTCATAGTAACTTTTTTTTTCTTTTGGTGAGAACTTTTAAGATTTACTTTTAGCGTCTTTCAAGTATACAAGGCAGTATTGTTAAGTACAGTTACCATGCTGTACATTAGATTCCCCAGAACTTATTCATCTTGTAAATGGAATTTTGTACCCTTTGACCACCTTCACCCATTTCCCCCACCTTGCAGCCCCTAGTAACCACCAATCTACTCTCTGTTTCTGTGAGTTTGGGTTTTTTTAGATTCCACATGTAAATGAGATCATACAGTGTTTGTCTTTGTCTGACTTATTTCACTTAGCATAATGCCCTCAAGGTTCATCCACGTTATCACAAATGACAGGACTTCCTTCTTTTTTTCATGGCCCACTGTATAGTATATCACATTTTCTTAATCCATTCATCTGTCAGAGGACACTTAGGTGGATTCTATTTCTTGGCTATTGTAAATAATGCTGCAATGAACATGGGAATGCAGACATCTCTGATACCCTGTTTGAATTTTATCATGAAAGAATGTTAAATTTTTTCAAATGCTTCATCTGTGTCTATTGAGATGATCATATGATTTTTATCTTTCATTTTATTAATGTGATTTTTCACATTTATTGATTTGTGTATGTTGAACCATCCTTGCATCCCAGGGATAAATACCACTTGACCATAGTGTATGATCCTTTTAATGTGTTGTTGAATCAGTTTGCTAATATTTTGTTGAGAATTTTTACATCTATATTCATCAGGGATATTGGCCTGTAGTTTTCTTTTCTTGTAGTTCCCTTATCTGGCTTTGGTATCTGGGTAATGCTGGCCTTGTAAAATGAGTTTGGGAGTGTTCCCTCTTCTTTTTTTTTTTTGAGGGGTGTGTGTGTGTGTGTGTATGTGATGGCGCATTTGTGGGGTCTGTGATGGGAGGTCTCTAGAGTCAGTGATGGGGGAATCCGTAGGGTGAATGATGGGGAAATTTGGAGTGATGGGAGGGTGTGTAGGGTGTGTGATGGGGGGAGGGTCTCTGGAGTCAGTATTGGGTGAGAGTGAGTGTTGGGAGGTTTATGAGATCTGTGACAGGGTGGTGCTGTTGAATGATGGGGATCTGTGGGAAAAACAAATGTTCTTTCCCATTTTTCTTGGCTACAGCATGGCCATTTTACCAGCTGGCATTTATGCATTTCTAGTCTGATGATTTGGTGAACTTTCTTTTTTTTTGAATTTTATTTTATTTTTTTATACAGCAGGTTCTTATTAGTTATCCATTTTATACATATTAGTGTATATATGTCAATTCCAATCTCCCAATTCATCACACCACCCCCCACCACCAGTTTCCCCCATTGTGTTCCCTCTTTTTCAATTTTTGGTAAGAGTTTGAAAGGATTGGTGTTAATTCTTCTTTAAGTGTTTGGTGGAATTTGCCATGGAAACCACCTGGTCCTAGACTTTTCTTTGTTGGGAGATTTTTGATTACTGATTCAATTTCCTTACTTCCTTACTTGTTATTGGTCTGCTTAGGTTTTTTATTTTTTCATGATTTGGTCTTGGTAGGTTATATGTTTCTAGGAACATATCTATTTCTTTTAGATTGTCTAGAACAACCTAGGCATATAATTGCTCATAGCAGTCTCTTATGATCCTTTATATTTCCATGGCATCTACTGTAATGTCTCCTCATTCATTTCTATTTTATTTGAGTCCTCTCTCTTTTTTTTCTTGTTGAGTCTAGCTAAGGTTTGTCAATATTGTTTATCTTTTCAAATATCCAACTCTTATTTTGTTAATCTTTTCTATTGTTTTCCTATTCTCTAAGTTTATTTCTGCTCTAATCTTTATTATTTCTTTCCTTCTGCTAACTTCGGGCTTATTTTGTTCTTTTCTAGTTCCTTGAGGTATAATGCTAGTTTGTTTGAGATCTTCCTTTTTTCATGATGTATGATTTATATCTGTAAACATTCCCACTATAACTGCTTTTGATATATCCCATAAGTTGTGGTATGTTGTGTTCCACTTTCATTTGTCTCAAGATATTTTTAAATTTCCCTTTTGATTTCTTCTTTGACCCACTGGTTGTTCAGAAATGTTTTGTTTAATTTCCACATATTTGTGAATTTTCCAGCTTTCCTCCTGTTACTAGTTTCATGCCACTGTGGTTGGAAAAGATACTTGATATAATTTATATCTTCATGAATTTGTTGAGGCTTGTTTTATTGCCTAACATATGATCTATCCTAAAAAATGTTCCATGCATACTTGAGAACAATGCATATTCTGCTGCTATTGAATGGAAAGTTCTGTATATGTTTGTTAGGTACTTTGGATGTTGGTAATTATTGATTACATAAGCTATTATAGGAAAAGATGAATCAGAAAATAGTTGTTGAGCTTGCAACTAGAAATGGAGGAGATTACAGAGAGTCCAGAGATTTGGAGACTTGCACTGTTGGAAGATACAAATGATTCTCATCTTTAACTGAGATGAGCAACAAAGGCTGATTAGAACTCATCCATGTGTCAAGGATCAAATCAAGGATATGACTGTCATACTCATGACTAAAACCTCTGAGTGGATTAAAGTGGTTCCCAGTAAGTTGGGTTTTTTTAATTTTTTCATTTTATTTTATTTATCTTTTTAAACAGCAGGTTCTTAATAGTCATCAATTTTATACACATCCGTGTATAGATGTCAATTCCAATCGCCCAATTCAACACACCACCACGCCTAAACCCCCGTGGCTTTCCCCGCTTGGTGTCCATACGTTTGTTCTCTACATCTGTGTCTCAATTTCTGCCCTGCAAACCAGTTTGTCTGTACCATTTTTCTAGGTTCCACATATATGCATTGATATACAATATTTGTTTTTCTCTTTCTGACTTACTTCACCCTGTATGACAGTCTCTAGGTCCATCCACATCTCAACAAATGACCCAATTTCATTCCTTTTTATGGCTGAGTAACATTCCGTTGTATATATGTGCCACATCTTCTTTGCCATTTGTCTGTCGATGGGCATTTAGGTTGCTTCCATGACCTGTAAATAGTGCTGCAATGAACACTACGGTGAATGTGTCTTTTTGAGTAATGGTTTTCTCAGGGTATATGCCCAGAAGTGGGATTGCTGGATCATATGGTAGTTCTATTTTTAGTTTTTTAAGGAACCTCCATACTGTTCTCCATAGTGGCTGTATCAATTTACATTCCCACCAACAGTGCAAAACGGTTCCCTTTTCTCCACACCCTCTCCAGCATTTTTTGTTTATAGATTTTCTGATGATGCCCATTCTAACTGGTGTAAGGTGATACCTCATTGTAGTTTTGATTTGCATTTCTCTAATAATTAGTGATGTTGAGCAGCTTTTAATGTGTTCCTTGGCCATCTGTCTGTCTTCTTTGGAGAAATGTCTATTTAGGTCTTCTGCGCATTTTTGGATTGGGTTGTTTGTTTTTTTAATATTGACCTGCATGAGCTGTTTATATATTTTGGAGATTAATCCTTTGTCCGTTGATTCGTTTGCAAATATTTTCTCCCATTCTAAGGGTTATCTTTTTGTCTTGTTTATGGTTTCCTTTGTTGTGCAAAAGCTTTGAAGTTTCATTAGGTCCCATTTGTTTATTTTTGTTTTTATTTCCATTACTCTAGGAGGTGGATCAAAAAAGATCTTGCTGTGATTTATGTCAGAGAGTGTTATTCCTATGTTTTCCTCTAAGAGTTTTACAGTGTCTGGTCTTACATTTAGATCTCTAATACATTTTGAGTTTATTTTTGCGAATGGTGTTAGGGAGTGTTCTAACTTCATTCTTTTACATGTAGCTGTCCAGTTTTCCCAGCATCACTTATTGAAGAGACTGTCTTTTCTCCATCGTATATCCTTGCCTCCTTTGTCATAGATTAGTTGACCATAGGTGCGTGGGTTTATCTCTGGGCTTTCTATCTTGTTCCATTGATCTATGTTTCCGATTTTGTGCCAGTACCATATTGTCTTGATTACTGTAGCTTTGTAATATAGTCTGAAGTCAGGGAGTCTGATTCCTCCAGCTCCATTTTTTTCCCTCGAGACTGCTTTGGCTTTTTAGGGTCTTTTGGGTCTCCATACAAATTTTAAGATTTTTTTGTTCTAGTTGCATAAAAAATGCCATTGGTAATTTGATAGGGATTGCATTGAATCTGTAGATTGCTTTGGGTAGTAGAGTCATTTTCACAATATTGATTCTTCCAATCCAAGAACATGGTATATCTCTCCATCTGTTGGTATCATCTTTAATTTCTTTCATCAGTGTCTTATAGTTTTCTGCATACAGGTCTTTCATCTCCCTAGGTAGCTTTATTCCTAGGTATTTTATTCTTTTTGTTGCAATGGTAAATGGGAGTGTTTCCTTAATTTCTCTTTCATATTTTTCAGCATTAGTGTATAGGAATGCAAGAGATTTCTGTGCCTTAATTTTGTATACTGCAACTTTACCAAATTCATTGATTAGCTCTAGTAGTTTTCTGTTGGCATCTTTAGGATTCTCTATGTATAGTATCATGTCATCTACAAACAGTGACAGTTTTACTTCTTCTTTTCCAATTTGGATTCCTTTTATTTCTTTTTCTTCTCTGATTGATGTGGCTAGGACTTCCAAAATTGTGTTGAATAATAGTGGTGACAGTGGACATCCTTGTCTTTTTCCTGATGTTAGAGGAAATGTTTTCAGTTTTTCACCATTGAGAATGATGTTTGCTGTGCGTTTGTCATATATGGCCTTTATTATGTTGAGATAGGTTCCCTCTATGCCCACGTTCTGGAGAGTTTTTATCATAAAATGGTGTTGAATTTTGTCAAAAGCTTTTTCTGCATCTATTGAGATGATCATATGGTTTTTGTCCTTCAATTTGTTAATATGGTGTATCACATTGATTGATTTGCGAAAATTGAAGAATCCTTGCATTCCTGGAATAAACCCCACTTGATCATGATGTATGATCCTTTTAATGTGTTGTTGGATTCTGTTTCCTAGTATTTTGTTGAGGATTTTTGCATCTATATTCATCAGTGATATTGGTCTGTAATTTTCTTTTTTTGTAGTATCTTTGTCTTGTTCTGGTATCAGGGTGATGGTGGCCTCATAGAATGAGTTTGGGAGTGTTCCTTCCTCTGCAATTTTTTGGAAGAGTTTGAGAAGGATGGGTATTAGCTCTTCTCTAAATGTTTGATAGAATTCACCTGTGAAGCTATCTGGTCCTGGACTTTTGTTTGTTGGAAGATTTTTAATCAAAGTTTCAATTTCATTACTTGTGATTTGTCTGTTCATATTTTCTGTTTCTTCCTGGTTCAGTCTTGGAATGTTATACCTTTCTTAGAATTTGTCCATTTCTTCCAGGTTGTCCATTTTATTGGCATAGAGTTGCTTGTAGCAGTCTCTTAGGATGCTTTGTATTTCTGTGTTGTCTGTTGTAACTTCTCCTTTTTCATTTCTAATTTTATTGACTTGAGTCCTCTTCCTCTTTTTCTTGATGAGTCTGGCTAATGGTTTATCAATTTTGTTTATCTTCTCAAAGAACCAGCTTTTAGTTTTATTGATTACTGCTATTGTTTTCTTTGTTTGTATGTCATTTATTTCTGCTCTGATCTTTATGATTTCTTTCCTTCTGCTAACTTTGGGTTTTGTTTGTTCTTCTTTCTTTAGTTCCTTTTGGTGTAAGGTTAGATTGTTTATTTGAGATTTTTCTTGTTTCTTGAGGTAGGCTTGTATAGCTATAAACTTCCCTCTGCTTTTGCTGCCTCCCATAGGTTTTGGATTGTCGTGTTTTCATTGTCATTTGTCTCTAGGTATTTTTTGATTTCCTCTATGATTTCTTCAGTGATCTCTTGGTTATTTAGTAGCATATTGTTTAGCCTCCATGTGCTTGTGTTTTTTACGGTTTTTTCCCTGTAATTCATTTCTAATCTCATAGCATTGTGGTCAGAAACGATGCTTGATATGATTTCAATTTTCTTAAATTTACTGAGGCTTGATTTTTGACCCAAGATGTGATCTATCCTGGAGAATGTTCTGTGCGCACTTGAGAAGAACGTGTAATCTGCTGTTTTCAGATGGAATGTGCTATAAATATCAATTAAATCTATCTGGTCTATTGTGTCATTTAAAGCTTCTGTTTCCTTATTTGTTTTCATTTTGGATGATCTGTCCATTGGTGTAAGTGAGGTGTTAAAGTCCCCCACTATTATTGTGTTACTGTCGATTTCCTCTTTTATAGCTGTTAGCATTTGCCGTACGTATTGAGGTGCTCCTATGTTGGGTGCATATATATTTTAAATTGTTATATCTTCTTCTTGGATAGATCCCTTGATCATTATGTAGTGTCCTTCCTTGTCTGTTGTAACATTCTTTATTTTAAAGTCTATTTTATGTGATATGAGTATTGCTACTCCAGCTTTCTTCTGATTTCCATTTGCATGGAGTATCTTTTTCCATCCCCTCACTTTCAGTCTCTATGTGTCCCTAGGTCTGAAGTGGGTCTCTTGTAGACAGCATGTATATGGATCTTGTTTTTGTATCCATTCAGCAAGCCTGTGCCTTTTGGTTGGAGCATTTAATCCATTCATGTTTAAGGTAATTATCAATATGTATGTTCCTATGACCATTTTCTTAATTGTTTTGGGTTTGTTTTTGTAGGTCCTTCTCTTCTCTTGTGTTTCCCACTCAGAGAAGTTCCTTTAGCCTTTTTTGTAGAGCTGGTTTGGTGGTGCTGAATTCTCTTAGCTTTTGCTTGTCTGTAAAGCTTTTGATTTCTCCATCGGATCTGAATGAGATCCTTGCCGGGTAGAGTAATCTTGGTTATAGGTTCTTCCCTTTCATCACTTTAAGTATATCATGCTACTCCCTTCTGGCTTGTAAAGTTTCTGCTGAGAAATCAGCTGTTAACCTTATGGGAGTTCCCTTGTATGTTATTTGTCTTTTTTCCCTTGCTGCTTTCAATAATTTTTCTTTGTCTTTAATTCTTGCTAATTTGATTTCTATGTGTCTTGGCGTGTTTCTCCTTGGGTTTATCCTGTATGGGACTCACTGCGCTTCCTGGACTTGGGTGGCTATTTCCTTTCCCATGTTAGGAAAGTTTTCAACTATAATTTCTTCAAATATTTTCTCGGGTCCTTTCTCTGTGTCTTCTCCTTCTGGGACCCCTATAATGCGAATGTTGTTGTGTTTAATGTTGTCCCAGAGGTCTCTTAGACTGTCTTCATTTCTTTTCATTCTTTTTTCTTTATTCTGTTCAGCAGCAGTGAATTCCACCATTCTGTCTTCCAGGTCACTTATCCGTTCTTCTGCCTCAGTTATTCTGCTATTGATTCCTTCTAGTGAAGTTTTCATTTCAATTATTGTATTGTTCATCTCTGTTTGTTTGTTCTTTAATTCTTCTAGGTCTTTGTTAAACAGTTCTTGCATCTTCTCGATCTTTGCCTCCATTCTTTTTCCAAGGTCCTGGATCATCTTCACTGTCATTATTCTGCATTCTTTTTCTGGAACGTGGACTATGTCCACTTCATTTAGTTGTTTTTCGGGGTTTTTATCTTGTTCCTTCATCTGGTACATAGCCTTCTGCCTTTTCATCTTGTCTATCTTTCTGTGAATGTGGTTTTTGTTCCACAGGCTGCAGGATTGTCGTTCTTTTTTCTGCTGTCTGCCCTCTGGTGGATGAGGCTATCTAAGAGGCTTGCGCAAGTTTCCTGATGGGAGGGACTGGTGGTGGGTAGAGCTGACTGTTGCTCTAGTGGGCAGAGCTCAGTAAAACTTTAATCCTCTTGACTGCTGATGTGTGGGGCTGGGTTCCCTCCCTGTTGGCCTGAGGAAACCCAACACTGGAGCCTACCTGGGCTCTTTGGTGGGGCTAATGACAGACTCTGGGAGGGCTCACACCAAGGAGTACCTCCCAGAACTCCTGCTGCCAGTGTCCTTGTCCCCACAGTGAGCCGCAGCCACCCCCTGCCTTTGCAGGAGACCCTCCAACACTAGCAGTTGGTCTGGTTCAGTCTCCCCTGGGGTCACTGCTCCTTCCCCTGGGTCCTGATGTGCACACTACTTTGTGTGTGCCTTCCAAGAGTGGAGTCTCTATTTCCCCCAGTCCTGTTGAAGTGCTGCAATCAAATCCCGCTAGGCTTCAAAGTCTGATTCTCTAGGAATTCCTCCTCCCTTTGCCAGACCCCCAGGTTGGGAAGCTTGACGTGGGGCTCAGAACCTTCACTCCAGTGTGTGGACTTCTGTGGTATAAGTGTTCTCCACTCTGTAAGTCACCCACCTAGCAGTTATGGGATTTTATTTTACTGTGATTGCACCCCTCCTACCGTCGCATTGTGGCTTCTCCTTTGTCTTTGGATGTGGGGTGTCTTTTTTGGTGAGTTCCAGTGTCTTCCTGTCGATGATTGTCCAGCAGCTAGTTGTGATTCTGGTGTTCTCACAAGAGGGAGTGAGAGCACATCCTTCTTCTCCGCCATCTTGGTTCAGGGCCGGATCCCAGTAAGTTGGATAAAATGGTCCAGGTCTTCCCATTAACAAAGCCTGATGGGCTCGAGTTACCCACAGAGAGAAATAAAAGAAAAAATTTGTATCTCAGAAAATATAGTGGCTGTGACTATGGCACATGGGACCGACTTGAATCAAATATAGAAGATGATTAAATTTTTTGGGTAGTGCCAAAATATCTACCAGTAAGTGCTAAAGGCAACTGTGAATGAGACTTAAAATGACCCTTGGGCCTCAGCTTTCTGTGGTCAAGAAGTAGTCTGAGAAAGCTGCTCAAAATCTAAGGAGGACTTATTCTTTCTGCTCACTTAATATAAGAACATGGGGGGGGATGATTAAAAAGAACTTCCCTAGAAGGTGGAAGGTCAGCCTAAGGATCACAGAAAAACAATGCAATGGGGGAGGGGAGCCTACCGTGGATCAGGACTGGGGCCTAATCAAGAAACATTCCCCACACTAGTGGAGAGGATCCTTGCAATTTCTGCCTGGTAGGATTCCACAATTGCCATAGACTAGTGATTGCTATCTCTATCCCATTCTTCACCATTTCAAATGGGAGCATTTATGTCAGTTATCCTGTTCCTACTCTGCCATTATCTATTAGGTACGGGGTGTGGCACAGATTTTTTTTTACCTCATATGTCTCCAGATCAAGAGACGATACAACTAGGCCTGACTACTGTGAGATCCTGGACTTTGAGCTTGATACTGTGATAGGATAAAACTTTTTGTGTTATTGCTCTAGAAGAGAGCATGCATATATTTTGCATGTGGGAAGAAAAGTAACCCTAATATCTGATGATCAGGGTGGACTGTGGTGGTCACTAGTCTTGCCTGCTCATGCTGCCTCTTTTGGAGCACTTTCTGGCCCCCTTGTGATTGGGTAGGGCTATGTGACTAGTTCTGGCAAATGAGTCATGAATGTAAGTGATATATCACTTCTGGGCCAGAACATGTTTTGGTTTTTTTTTTCCACCGTGCAGTGCAGTGTGGCTTGCGGGATCTTAGTTCCCTGACCAGGGACTGAACCCAGGCAACAGCAGGGCAAGTGTGCTGAGTCCTAACCACTGGACAGCCAGGGAATTCCCAAGAACATTCAAACATTTAATTGGCATTGTGAGTTCCTCCAATATACTTTTTCAATAGGGTGGCAACCCTCAGCCTGAGTTCCTGAGTAACTATGAGAAGCAGATTCCCCTGCCAACGTGTGATAGATATGTAGTATCAATGAGAAATAAGTCTTTTGTTTTAAGTCACTACAATTTTGGTGGTTGTATATTACTGCAGAATAATCTAGCCTATCCTGAATAATACCTAGTTATTGTCTGCCATTTGCATTATAAAGTAGGCATAATGAGAACAAGAATCTTGTCTATCTTGCTGTAAGTTTTATACCAGATATTTATCACTACACTGGCTCATAGTAGGTGCTCAATAAATATTTCTTGAATTAATACATGGGTGAATTCTCTTAGCATAATTAGGGACCTTAATTTTAATTAACCAAGATTCGTGCCTGAAGAGCCACCTCACCTTTGCATGATGATGAACCAAGATAATGCCAGCAAACAGGGCCTAAAGAGTTTTCAAAACGAATTTTGAGGTTGCTTCAAAATACACACAGTAAGAATAATCTTAAGTAGGGCCATGACAATTTTACCTAAGGCCATGTTCTTTAATTTCCATTTAAAAAGTACCACATGAACGCATGCTTATTTTTTAAATTTTAAGAAAACATCACTATACATAGAGTAAAAAAGTGAAAATACCCTTTCTTGCAGTCTCTGATCTCCCTCTTACATCATTCCACTTACTTTCCCATAGGTAAGCACTGACAGAGTTCAGCAGAACTGGTGAACTATGGTATGCACTTTAAATTTGAGATAGTAAAGCATATAAAAATGGATTTATAAGATTATTGTGATACTGTGATTTATAATTAGAAATATAGGGGCTTCCCTGGTGGCACAGTGGTTGAGAGTCCGCCTGCCAATGTGGGGGACATGGGTTCGTGCCCCAGTCTGGGAAGATCCCACATGCCGCGGAGCGGCTGGGCCGCTGAGCCATGGCCGCTGAGCCTGCATGTCCGGAGCCTGTGCTCTGCAACGGGAGATGCCACAACAGTGAGAGGCCCGCGTACTGAAAAAAAAAAAAAAAAAAA